>NC_087184.1:17270219-17410219 GCF_035594125.1 Scylla paramamosain
ATGTTCACTGCAGGAAATATGCGAGTGCAGGTGTGGAGCGTCTGCAGAGGCTGGGAAAGAGATATCTGTCAAAGTGGAAGTCAATGAAAGTAAGCACTACATTGATCTTCCCCAGGGAAGCCAAGCTGTAGACCATAAAAATCCTGTGATGTGTGAGCAAGATATGTCACAGGAAGACAAACTGAGGCTCACACTGGACTTTCCTTTGAGTGAGGGACAACACTGGAAAGTAAATACTCTTGTACGTTCATCAGGCAAGGCTAAAACAACTCAGGAGACAAGCATCTCTGTTACTTCTGCTGTTACATCTCCTCAACACACAAGTGATTCCCAGAAGAAGCAAGACTTGGAGAAAGAGACCAAGGAACCACCACAGCATGAACAACAGGTCACTGCACCTGAAACATTAGCAAGTGTGGAGTCAGTGGAAAAGAAACACAAGATAGGTATAGTGAAGAAACTGCTGAATCACAAGCACAGGGTGTTCTCCCAAGTGGTGCCAAGGTACGAGGTAGACCGCAGAATGTCCCGCCTTGAAATATTCTTCAGCAAGGACAGTGTGCTGGGACAGAAGAAGACCAGAGACCCAAACACATGGAAGAAGAAGCTACGTCGTGTGTGTGCTGGTCAGTATAAAGCCAGACAACTCAAATGTTGTTTCATGTTAGCTGTGAGACCTGAGGGTTTGATGCATCTTTATACCACAAAAAGGAGACTTATGAAAGGTACTGAGTTGGAGAACTGGGAACTAGAGCAAGGGAGAGAGTGAGAGTACTAGAGTATACAAGAACAAGATGCATAGACACATTATCTTTCCAGACTTTCCAGGAAGAGACATAAACGTGGAACAAGCACTAACAATCTCTTTTCATCCACAGTGTATGTTCCTGATGATCTGGAGGAGCCCCCCTTCCAGTACATCCCTGAGGTGCTGTCTGCCAGTGCCACCATCAAGGGAGGAGTGCCACCCCTGCAGGAGTCACTGATGCTGCTGGCGGAGGGGCTGGAGGCCGGCTCTCTTGTGGCTCAGTTTGAACAGCTGTACCGCCGCAAGCCGGGCCTTACCGTCACTGAGGCACGGCGGCAGGACAACGAGAAGAAGAACAGATACAGGGACATTTCTCCTTGTAAGTGTGGACTGTGTGTGTTTGTATTATGTGGCAGGACAATGAAAAGAAAAACAGCTACCCATAACTTTCATAAACTCAGGCCACACCAGTCCCCTGTAAGCCCTGAACTTCCTCACAGAACTAACTCCTCTTTGTCTTGTCTGCCAGATGACACAACTCGAGTCATCCTCACCACCACTGCTTCGGGTGATTACATCAATGCCTCATATGTGAACATGGAGGTGCAGGGCTCAGGCATCATCAACCGGTACATTGCCAGTCAGGGGCCGCTGGCAGGCACCTGTACTGACTTCTGGCACATGGTTTGGGAGCAGCAGTCGACCCTCATTGTGATGCTGACGACTGTGGTGGAGCAGGGCAGGTGAGGCTCATGTACTCACTCACTCATTTATTCATTCATTCATTCTGTTACTTACTCATATGCTCACTCAATTGCTCTTTCTTTCTTTCACTTATTCTCTTTTTTTGCTTTTTTACTCACTCATTTGCTTATTTTTTCATGCTTACTTTTTCACTCACCTATCCAATCTTTCATTCATTCATTTATTCACTCACTTGCTCACTCAGTCTCTCTTTCTTTCACTCACCTATTCAATCATTCTTTCTCTCACTAACTCTTTCTTTCACTCATTCATTCACTCTTTCTTTCATGCACTCTCACTCACCCATTTGCTCACCTGTTCAATCTATCTTGCACACACTCACACTTTCCCAGTCACACAGTCACCATGACTTGTACACGTCACCTCTAGAGTAAAGAATGAGTGTTTTATAGATGTTTGTGTAGTAAGAGAGTACAGTACCACTGTTAACACTTCTTTCCCTCACCACAGAGTCAAGTGCCACCGCTATTGGCCACGGCTTTACGAGACGGTCGACTTTGGCATCCTCCAAGTGACCTGCAACAAGGAGGAAGAAACTCCTGGGTTTGCCTTCAGGGAATTCACCCTCATTAACACAGAGGTGAGTCTGGCGTGAAGGATGTGTGTAAACTCTCTCTTGTTTCCTTCCCCACTTCCTTCTGCTTCTCCTCTTGTTCCTACTCTTGTTCTTTCTCCTTCACTGTCCTTTCCCTATACCAAGTAGTAAGAATTAGCTCTCAGATAACCAGCCAAGGAAGTAATAGTCTGTTGTAAACTCTTCCTCTCTTCTTTATTTTCACCTTCCTTCTGTTTATCCTCTTGTTCCTACTGCTGCTGCTTTCCCTTGGTGGTGGTGGTGGGGGAGGAGGCCTTTCTGCTGTAGTGTCCTGCATCCTTACCATGCTCACTATTAACACTGAGGTGAGCCTGTCATGAAGGACTTGAACTCTTCCTTTCTTGTTTTCTCTCCCCTTCTTGTTTTCTCTTCCCTTCTTGCTCTTACTCCTGTTCTTCCTCCTTGATGGCGGAGGAACCTTCAGTATCTTATCTCAGTACCAAGTCATAAGAATTAGCTTTCAAAAAGCCAGGCAAGGAAGTAAAGGTCTGTTGCTGTTTGGCTAATCTTTGTAACACCGGAGAGAATGGATGAAAATGAAAGTGATATACATAAAATAGTAGAATAAATACTGGGGAGCATGAGAGATAATCACCAGTAAAATAATAAGATGATATTGTGTTGCAGTACAGTGAGAGAGAGAGAGAGAGAGAGAGAGAGAGAGAGAGAGAGAGAGAGAGAGAGAGAGAGAGAGAGAGAGAGAGAGAGAGAGAGAGAGGGGAATGGTTGATGAATTGCAAGGTGATGAATTGGATGGATGAATAAGTGCATACTTCCGCTGTAACAACGTACCTCCTCAAGTGACTTTGAAGTAATCTACTCTTGCGTCTCAAGGGAAGATTAGATAAAGATAAGCTTTTTCTAATTTTCTTATCACTGATAACAGCCCTTGTTTTTTTTTTTTTTTTTTTTTTTTACCCATCCTTATTCTGAAGTCTGAAACTTGTTGTTTTTCTCTCGTCGTCTTTTTTTTTTTTTTGTGTGTGTGTGTGTGTGTGTCTCTCTCTCTCTCTCTCTCTCTCTCTCTCTCTCTCTCTCTCTCTCTCCTCTCTCTCTCTCTCTCTCTCTCTCTCTCTCTCTCTCTCTCTCTCTCTCTCTCTCTCTCTCTCTCTCCAACTCATCACCCAACACTACATAGGAATACAAAACAAAGAAATGAATAAGACCGAATTACTTTCCACCCACCACCCTGAGCCTCACAGCACTTCCACTCTCCACAGACCCAGGAGGAGCGCCACATCACACACATGCAGTATCTAGCCTGGCCGGACCATGGGGTGCCTGATGACTCCACAGAGTTCCTCAATTTTGTCACTCAAGTCAGAAAGGCGAGAGTTGGTGAGTGTGCTAATTGGAGGATATGTTAGCAGGATACGTCTGTCTGTCTGTCATTTACTAAACAGAAATGCTAACTGCAGCTCATCTAAAAGTTAGCATACAATCACATGTGTCTTACTGCCCATGTGTTGATGATGTGTGTCTCACTGTCTGTGTGTTTCGCAGGCATGGTGGAGCCCACTATAGTTCACTGCTCAGCCGGCATTGGGCGGACAGGTGTTCTCATCCTGATGGAGACGGCGCAGTGTCTGATTGAGGCCAATGAACCGATCTACCCCCTGGACATTGTGAAGGCCATGAGGGACCAGCGAGCCATGATGATCCAGACAGCTGTGAGTCATCCAGTCATCTCGTGTCACACTTCACCACATAAATCCTGGCTGTCTTTTCAAGTTACTTGATACAGTTCAAGATGCAAGCACACCATTCATTAATCTTGTATCACAGTTCATCAAAGAAATCCCTAGTTTCTTTCTCACCTATCTGATATGTGTTGATAACCCAAGCATAATTCAAAATGCAAATAACAGTTTGATAATTTCTCTGCATTTTATAAAGTGAAGAATGAAAATCACCATTTTCTTTTCCAATTATTTGATATGTGTTGACAACCCAAGTATAGTTCAAGATGCAGTCAGTTATATGAATGAGTAATCTGACTGTACTGTGCAAGTAAGTGTGCTCCCCCTCACCCATGCTGTCTTCCCCCACAGAGTCAGTTCAGGTTCGTGTGTGAGGCGATCCACCGAGTGTACACGGAGGAGCTAGTGAAGCCGCTGGCAGAGTATCAGCAGAGATGAGGGATGGACAGCTGCTCTCTGCACTCGGAGACAGACTCACAGTGATCAAGTGTAAATATTCTGTGAAGGAATGCTGTAACTTAATGCTGAGGTTGAGTCACTCCACTGAGACATCTATGAGAGATCTTGTGGACTGACGAGGCTAAAGGAAGAGCCAGTCCTGTGTACATAAAAGACTCCACAACCTAGACCGAGGGTTGACAGTGTTTGCAGAAAGAAGACAACGGCTTAGAGGAGAGACAGAAGCTGTTTTGCACCTATGTATTTGACAGTCTTTCTATCTCCGTACGACTACTGCTTTTATACTGATATTGGGCATATGCAGAGTGTCTGGACCAGCTGTTGTTCGATGTAACTTGCTCAAGACCAATTCTTCCTCCTCCTCCAAGTAGAAGAGTCAGGAGAGGAGTGAGAGAGAGGTAGGAGACAAAAGAGAAAAGCACTGCAGACTGCACATCCTTGGGGGTAACTTAAAATTGTGCTCCAGTCTTTGCACACAGTGTTATGGATGGTTATGGCCTCCTCACCAAGAGAAGCCCCATAGCCCATGTCAAGGTGCTGGTGTATCAGTTGTCATTGAGTCATGCATCAGTGTCTGGTCCTCTGCTGCACCTCATCTCCCTTGTCCCTCCTCACCACACAGGCCTGACCACGAAAAAAAAAAAAAATGGTAACAATGATAATAAGAGAAAAAATAACATTCAGAGCATCTAACAAGTTCTGATTTGTTGAAAATATTGTGAACAAGACATGTATGTGATGACACCACACTACCAGAGCGTGCACACTGCCAGGCCTGCTGCATTGCCCTGCGGCACTCACAAGGCTCCCTGTGGCGGCACTCACCACTCACCACTCTTACATGTCACACCTATTTATATGCAAGTATCATGGAGCACAGTGGTATACACACACACACACACACACAAACAAAACATTACTTGAGCCACCACCACCACCATCACCACTACCACCAGTACAGTGCCTGCCTCAATGAGAGTGGTGGTGCCTGGTGCCGGTAACTGTGCCACACACTTATGTACAAGAGTCAGTCAGTCAGTCTGTTGATGCCTGTTCCCACTCTCTCCTGCACCCTGCCCTTCCCACGCCCCACATGTGCCTTCCTCTTGTTGCGAGAGCCCAACAGAAGCAAGTGACAATCTCACAAGGTGATGCACACAGTCACCAGGACGCCAGAGGATATTCACACGCTGCACACAAGACCTGGAGACTGTCGGCCATGCAGTGCTACAGTGGAGCTAAACTTTCCTCCACATGGCAAGGAGACAAAAGTATCCAGTCTGGTGAATGTCTGGGCTTGAATCAGAGTTGTTGAAGAAGTCGAGAGGGACTGGAAGGCCGAGGGTTAGTGATGGCCCGGGTGAAGTGTCCCGCACGCCGAGAATGTCCCCACCAGGGTGTGAAGGGTCTGAGTGGGAACTGAGACCCTTCCAAAAGGCTAAGTAACTTGGGTGCTGTGTGCCCCCCATACCTCTCAGGGTATCATAAACACACTTATTTAGACATCACATTACTGCCTTTGGTCTTTATATATACATATATATACTATATATAATATAATATAATACAGTACATGATTATAAAACATGCATTTCTTTCAGTATCGTGAAAACTCTTGATATTTTTACAGCCGTGCAAAACAGTCAGTAAGATGTCATGGATTTCTTTGTAACGATGCTCAGCAGTGTATCTGCGTCACTTTCATATTGGAAGACACGAGATATTTCCTCCCTCGGGTAGAGACGTGTTACTTTAACTTGGCTGCCCCGCAGCGACTCCCGTGTGAGCCGCCGGGCAGCGGAGGCGCTCCACATGACACTGGCGGATCAACTGAATCTCACTTGTAGCAAATTTTCTAAGATGGAAGAGTGTAGGTGTAGGACATATCCTGTTCCCGAGAGAGAGAGAGAGAGAGAGAGAGAGAGAGAGAGAGAGAGAGAGAGAGAGAGAGAGAGAGAGAGAGAGAGAACAGGAATGTATGTATGTATGTCAGTCTGCCAAAGAAATGTTGGGGTCTGACCAGTGTTAGCATTTTTTTATTTACACTAATTTACAGATAAAATGCAATTTATAAATAACTGTAACAGTGATTAACTAATAAGTTATTATCATTATTACTGTTTTAGATCAAAAAATTATGCTATATTGCTTTTGTTTGCTAAATTTTTATTTTTTCTCTGATTTCCTCAAACTTCAAACATGTTTCCCTTTCTGGATCAGATCTCAACACAATACTGTGATTTATAATGTGCATGAAAACTCCTTTGATGATTGGTGAATGTATTTAGAGTCAGAAGATGCAGAATTACCATATGAACTCAAGTCACTCTTTGCATGTTTAGATCAGAAGAAGTAGGCATAACTATTTTTCATGTATACAACACTTGTTTTGGGGAGAGGACAAGAGGAACCTCTTGATATCATGCACTTGAACTGATGGATGATGTATAAGAGTAAGACAGAGGCTGTGCATTTCAGTATATATCCATCACTCTCAGTCGAAGAAATTAAATAATGTGAGGGCCTTCTAAGCTGCATATTGCCTGTTATAAGTTTAATCTGGAGAGCTGATGTAGTCTGGTCACAAGTATGTACCACAGTATCGCCACCCACATGTTTGCCTAGCCATCACTGCACCACCAAGTACAGCTGGTTGCCTGCCTGTCACATGAGTACTGGGATGTGTTACTCAGTCCTGCTCCAATCACAGGAGGGCAGCTGTAATGTGTGTGTGTGTGTTGAGTGAGTGCCTGGCTCATGGGTGGCTGCTGTGTTATGTGTAGGAAATGAGTTATGTGTAAGTTATGATTCCCTCTGTTTGTCATATCTTTAAGTCTTGATGATGCATACAAATGTGACAGGGAATGTGTGTTTTATTTGACAAATGAGCAATAAAGAAAACTGGTTTGTATTCCTCTTGAGTTTTGTTTCCAGATAAGATAAGAGACCCACAAATATTATAATCATATCAATATTGATCCTGCTCATGATGAAAATATATGCTTGCTCCACATTTCTCTTGTTGATAGTACATATAGAGTTTTTACTGTTGGTGAGTGAAGCAATCATTTATTTCACCTAAAAACTCCACCTTTAAAGACCTAGATCAAGAGAAGCTCATTAGGGAGGCATTGATCTCTGAGAAACAACTGACAAGTCTATGCCAACACACACTAAAGCCAGTAACCAGTGCTTCAACAAGAGGTGGAAGAGCAGGACTTATTGGAAAGGAGGGAAAAGAAAGAGAGGGGCTGGTGATTGTGGTGGTGAGGAGGATGAGGAGAGGATGCACTGATTATGTGAATGCATGGAGTATGAGGTATGGACCAGATGGGGCAGGTCAAGTGGGTGGAGGCTTAAGGTTTGGTCCTTAGGGGGTTTAACCAATTACAGGAAAACAACAGCCTTCACCAGGTAGGAGATGACACATTGCTACTCAATAAATGGAGAGATAGAGATTTTACTGCAGCCAACTGTAGTACATAGCAGCAACCTTGTGGCCAGTACCTGAGTGGTGAGTGTGCTATACTAGATGAAACATTTGATTGGACAACAGAGTATGGCTGTGAAATTAGCAAGGGTGATTTTCAGTAAGAGAAGCAATCATTTCTAATACTTTCCTCTATCTATCCACATTTTCCTCCTTATTTACAGTTATATATTTTTACCTCATGAACTATCTGTCTTTCAGTCATAAGAAGGAAACCATAGATAGATAGTGAAAGGTAGTAGAAGCAATAGTTATGATTAAAAGACAGGCTGTAAATAAGAAGATAGTTGTGGATAGATAGAGGAATGTACTAGGTAGAAGCAATAGTTATGACTGAAGGACAGCCTGTAAATAAAAAGAAAATTGTGGATATTATATATAAGACAGTCCACTGGTGAAGTAATAAAAGTAGAACTGAAAATAAAAAATAAACAGTGGGTAAACAGGAATGTGAACAGTGACAAGCGAGTATTATATGACTAGACGGGGTATTAAAAGAGTATTTTGCTTTTGCTCAGCACGTGTAGCTAAGCCTTCCACGTCCTGGAGCTAAAAGAAGAATTATGATATGACAATATTAAAGAGATTGAGGCTTTAGATTGCTGTTGTGTCACATGCCAGAAAAATGTGTTGAGAGATTGAGAGTAGGCAGGGATAGGAAAGTTATCTAGTTATCAGTATATACGCAAGTTTCTCGGAATACTACATCCCACCATTCTTAGGGAGATTTTACAAAAGCCTAAGCAATGCTATGACAAAATTTGTTTGAAATATATCCTAGAGCTTCCATTATTTTGGAAAGGTGCGCCTCTTGGGATTGGGAATGTCGCAAAAAATGTCATGTATACGCTTAATTAAGTAACCTGGTATTAATCTCTCTCTCTCTCTCTCTCTCTCTCTCTCTCTCTCTCTCTCTCTCTCTCTCTCATAATGATAGAAATATAAAATATTTCATTATAATTTCTTAACTTTTATCACAAATCGTTATAAAATAGAATTAAAGACATACATTCCCTCATTAACTTCTGATTCTGCTTTCTTAAAATCAATTTATTTTCTTATATAAATTTTATCACAAATTATTATCATATGTAAGCGAAAGAATGAAAATTACTCTTATCATCCCATCCTAGTCTTGCATACCCAACAACTTCAGATTTCATTTCATAAACTTATAAACACCGTATTCTTTCTTTGGCAGAATTTTAGCCTGTACGCTAATACAGAATAAACGCCAAGTATTTATTTATTTATTATTATTATTACTATTTTTCTTTTTTTTTTTTTGATGAACTGTATCCCATCCCCCCCCAACCCTTTAACCAGCCTCTCAGGCCACGCCCGTATCCCCTTTGCAAGAAACACTAACCCTTTACACTGAACATATTCCACTTTCCACCGCAAATTACCACTAAAGATAATTAAATAAGCGAAATAAACACAAAAAAGCAACCCCATTATGAATATGAACTTTGCAGGGAGTGAAGTGGACAAAAGTCATCTGTCACTCCACCACTCGCGATGTTAAAGGCGCCACATTTCTGGCCCTCGTTACTCTAGGCCCGCCCCTTGGCACTCCCAGGTAGGCACAACGATGGCAGATAAGGTCGAGAGAGGTTAGGAGGGGAGAGGGTGCTTGGGAGAGTGTTAAATAAGCATTGGACAGAATCACTCTCGTCCAAGCTGGTCTGATGGAGCATTGTTTACACTCACACACCGCCTGAGAGAGTGTGGGAGAGCAAGGAGAGAGAGAGAGGGAGAGCAGTCACATGAGGGAGGTTGTCATGCTCTGCCACGTGTTTTTATCCCCATTGCCATAAAAATGAGGCTTATCAGTGACTTAGGAGGTAAGGAACTGTGTGTTTCATTAGACGTGTAGACATCCTGGCCTATTTTTGGGGTTACTCAGGGGATTTGCTCGGCTGTCACAATGTCACAATGTTATCCTCGCCTTGCCAATGAAGTTTATATGTGCCGAACCTCATATTCCTTTCCTCACAGAAACGCAGGTGTCTGAAGCATCTGACTATCCCATTCTCTGTTCCCCGCTAATGATTTTAATATGCTTTTCTCATGTCTGTTCCCATTTCCAATACAAAACTGAATGTTGCATCTATATGGCCAACGACCTGACTTGCTCTCGGGCCCCCTGAGTCCTTGATGTTGTCAAGGAGAGGTGCTGAGTGTGCTGTGACCAGGGAGGGATGCCAAGTATGCTGTGGCCAGGGAGAGGTGCTGAGTGTGCTGTGGCCAGGGAGGGGTGCTTAGTGTGCTGTGGCCAGGGAGAGATGCAGAGTGTGCTATGGTAGTGAGTGAACATGCAGGCTGAGGTGTGTTCAGGGTGAGGAATGGCTGGGTTGTGGTTCATTTAGGCTGGAAGATGTAAGATAGGTAAGAACAGTGTTGAGTGAGTGCTGTTTCTGTGTTGGCAGGGGGATGGAGCACCAGGGTCTGGCAGCAGCAGCAGCGGCTGCGGCGGCAGCGGCGGCAGCAGGAGTCGGTGGTGAGGCACAGAAGCAGCACGTGTTGTCACCGGTGATGGAGCTTGAGGTGGAGCAGGACATGAGGGCCATTGGGGATGACCTCCACCATCACCACCACCACCATCCCCACCACCACCACCACCACCACCACCAGCAGCACCACCACCAGCACCACCACCAACACCAGCACGGAGGCCTGGCAGTGGTGGGGGGAGAAGAGCTGCAACTTGGTGGAGAGGGGGACCGTGTGCCTCCCCATGACCTGGAGGATCCTCTTGGAGGTGGCGGAGAGGACCCCCTGACCCTGGAAGGGGACATGGGGGACATGGGTAGCAGCGGGGAAGTGCAGCAGGCGCTGGGACACCAGGTGAGGGCTGCCGGGGTGCCTGGTGTGTGGATGCCGTGCCCAGCAGGGTGAGCAGTGCACCAGTACTAACATTCCTGCTTCCCTCAGGCCACGCTGCTGGAGGATGCCTCAGAGGTGCTGGGTGGGGCCAAAGGACTCAAGCTGTCCTCTTTCCCTGGTGCGGCAGGCCCTGGGGCCGGGCCAGAGATGCCCCTGGGTGCTGGCACACTGCCGCTGGAGGCGCAGCACTACTACGAGGGGCTGCAGCCGGCGCCCATCATGGTGTATGAGGTGCCTGCTGGCAACATCGTGCCCTTCGACTCCCTGGTGCCAGTGCCACTGGCCAAGGGCCTAGGGGGTGTGAAGGAGGGGGAGGGGGGTGTGGGGGGTGTGGACCTCCTGCAGGGGGGTGTTGGGGAGGGGGTGTATGCCCCAGCCCCCCAAGAGGTGCCACCACCATTGTATGTGTTGCATCAGCCTCATAAGAAGGATGGTGTGTCTGGCCTAGAGCAGCCTGGGGACAGTCTGGTGCTTGGGGGTAGGGAGGGAGGGGATGGGGCTTTCCCCAGGGTGGGGGGGGAGGGAACAGCCATGATGCCCATTGGTGCTGAGTTCAGCCTCATCTCATCGTCGTGCTACGAGACCAACATGGCGCAGCTGTCCACAGCCTACCACGGCTCAGACACTGACAGCGAGGTGGCCCTCACCCTGGCCAGCCTCGGCACCCCGAAGCTGGAGCGTGCCGCGGCCATCACCAGTGGCAGTGGTGGTAATGGTGGTGGCGGTGGTGGTGGCCTGGCCCAGGCCTTCCAGGACCTGGAGCCTCAGCAGGTCACCCTGGACAAGAAGACGGTGGAGCCTCCCCCGCCACCACAGCGCCCCACCCTGGTGTTGCGCAGCCGCCGCAACAGAGCCACCACAGCCCACCACACCACCTTGCCCCCTTCCTCCACCTCCACTGCCACCTCCACCACCTCCACCTCCACCACAGCCTCCACTGCCACCACCACTACTGCCACCACCACCAGGAAGCGCCGCAGGAAGGACCCCAAGGCAGCCACACAGACCACCAGCGCCACCCCCACCACCACCACCACTGCCACCACCACTGGCGGGGCTGGGGCGCTGGAGGAGAGCAGTGGTGGCAGTGGCAGCTTCCTCATGCCAGACAGCGTGCTGGCAGTGCGCAGTGTGCCAAGCCCTGCGCCGACCACTGCTAGCAGTGCGCTGCAGCAGCAGGAGGCACAGAAGGAGAACCTGCTGGGGCAGCTGCTGAAGGCGTCGGAGCAGTGTGAGCCAGCCTCTCTCATCCCTGCTGGTGTGGTGGATGATGTGATTCCGGCGGTGGGCTACCGCATCATGGACATGACCAACCTGGGTGAGATGGTGCGCATGATGCACCGCTGCCCTGGCCTGGGCACCATCGTCATCCAGGAGCAGGCCTCACTCAGGGAGGGGGCTGTGTCGCAACTTAGTGTCATTTGCACCAGCTGTCAGGTGGGTGGTGTGTGCTGCTGTGCTGCAGCGTGGTGTGCTGTGCTAACACTGCTACTGTAGTGCTTCATGCACACCTTTGTTAGGTCCTGTTTGAGAATCAGCATAGTAGTACAAATGTAGGAACTTACCAAGTGAAAAGACAGTGTTAAGTGTATGAGTGAGGGGAGAGGAGAGAAGATTGTACAAGGATGAAGTGCATGCTCAGGTGCTGTGCTTGCCATGGCTGTTACCTCAGGGGAGTCACTAGGCACAAGTGTCAGTCACCATTCATTGCACTAGACTAAAAGACACTGTGATAAGCCAGGTGTTCCTTGAGGCAGCATGAATGAATCCTTGATTTGCAGGAGGGTGCGGTATGTGCCACCAGCAACAGGGCAGCGCAGGCCACTCCCTGGGACATCAATGCCCGGGTGGAGCAGCTCACCAAGGAGTTCAGCATCAAGGAGGACCAGCTGCAGAGGATGCTGGAGATCCTGGGCATCTTCTACCGTCCCTGTGACCCAGCATTGCAGCCTGTCACTCAGCCACTGGTGGGTGCCTGCTGGGAGGTATTGGGCTGGGGCTGCCACTACTCTGCTAGCAGCCAATGACCATTGCTTGGGTCACCATGACTCTGCTAGTGGCCAGTGATCCTTGCTTGGGTCACCATTACTCTGTTAGTGGCCAGTGATCTTTGTGTGGGTCACCATGATTCTACTAGTGGCCAGTTATATCAGTGTTTGTTGTTTTGCATTTATGTACAGTTCTGTATGACCCTGTTGTTGTGGCACATTGGATCAGTCAGTCATCTGCTAACACTGCTATACTCTATTTGAGAACTTGAGAAACATATGTCCCTCCCACGAGGGAGACATGTCAGATCCGGGTTCATCTTCACTGGGTGAAGGCTTCCCTGGCCGTGGCAGAAGGTTTGCCCTGAATTAGGTAACTTGACCTGTACAGCCTGTGTGTTCATCTGTGTGTGCTGTCTTTCAGGAGATGGAAGCTGCTGCTGTACAGTCCAGTGCTAAGAAGAAGAAAAAGAAGAAGAGTGACACAGCACCCTCGGGCAAGCCAAAGAATCTTGTTTGTACTGTCTGCAAACAGCGCTTTGTTGGAGTAAGTCTGGAGGACTCTCTCTCTCTCTCTCTCTCTCTCTCTCTCTCTCTCTCTCTCTCTCTCTCTCTCTCTCTCTCTCTCTCTCTCTCTCTCTCTCTCTCTCTCTCTCTCTCTCTCTCTCTCTCTCTCTCTCTCTCTCTCTCTCTCTCTCTCTCTCTCTCTCTCTCTCTCTCTCTCTCTCTCTCTCTCTCTCTCTCTCTCTCTCTCTCTCTCTCTCTCTCTCTCTCTCTCTCTCTCTCTCTCTCTCTCTCTCTCTCTCTCTCTCTCTCTCTCTCTCTCTCTCTCTCTCTCTCTCTCTCTCTCTCTCTCTCTCTCTCTCTCTCTCTCTCTCTCTCTCTCTCTCTCTCTCTCTCTCTCTCTCTCTCTCTCTCTCTCTCTCTCTCTCTCTCTCTCTCTCTCTCTCTCTCTCTCTCTCTCTCTCTCTCTCTCTCTCTCTCTCTCTCTCTCTCTCAAGGATGGAAAATATATGAGTATAGCAATTATGATTAGATTTTTTGTGAAGGTCATAAGTAAAATTCGTACTAAATTACTTTTAGGTATTGTGTACGTGAAAAGTTTGAAGGAGTGCAATGATTGTTTTGTTGACGTGCACAGGTGAACCATCTCAAGAAGTCCCATACGTGCACAACCACGACATTACTTTTATTCACTGTATGACTGAAAAGTTTGAATAAGTGGTGTGATGATTGTTTTGTTGCATATCACAGGTGAACCATCTCAAGAAGCATATGCACAGCCATGACCTCAACCTGCACACCTGCCCATACTGCCACGCATACTTCAAGAAACCATTCAACCTCAAGGAACACATCAAGAAGCATCAAAGTGAGTCCCTGTGTAGTGTGCTTGTATTTTTTGTTCATCTGGCCCCCACTGTTAAAGCACCCACATACTGCTACCTTTAACCATTTCTCCTGTCCTTTGCTTGATTTTTTGTAAGTAACACTTCTTGGTGTTGCCCTTTACCACTCCTTCTGTCTTTTGGTTGTAGATTTTGTGGGTCCCTTCATAGTACAACTTACCACTCTTCCTGTCCTTTGCTTGTTAATTTTTTGGGCCCTATCCTGTTGCTACTCTTTACCACTCCTCCTATCCTTTGCTTCTAGATTTCTTTGAGTCCACAGCAGAACAAGGTCTTGCCTGAATATAGTCCACTAGGCCGTGACTTGGCTGTGAATCTGTTGCTAAAACTACTTGAGATATTTTTATGAGTTCTTACCAAGGAACTCAATCATGGATTCAGACATTGTGGCATCTCATGTATCTTGTTCATTTCAGACTGTAAGTACGAGTGTAGCCACTGCCAGCGGGAGTTTACGGACAAATCGACTCTTCTGTGTCATGTTCGCTCCCAACACGAGAAAAGGTGAGAGGCACAACTTAGCAACTTAACCTAACATAATTTACCTCTCCTAATTATTGGTATGTTCACAGGTACAAGATCGAGAATGAGTTGATAAGATTAGATCAACTTAACCTAACTAACCTAACCTACCTCTCCTAATCACTGATGCATTCACAGGTACAAAATCCAGAATGAGTTGACAAGATTAGACCAACTTAACCTAACCTAACCTAACCTACTCTTGCTGTATGCCTCCCCAAATCATTGGTGCATTCACAGGTACAAGATCCAGTGTGAGTTGTGCCAGAAACGGTTCTATCACCGTGCTCATTACAACGAGCACATGCGCATCCACACGGGAGAGAAGCCGTACATGTGTGAGCTTTGCGGCAAGAAGTTTTCCTGGCACGACAGTGTTAAGAAACACATGCAGACACACAGTGCTGAGTCCAAGTACAAGTGTCGTCTGTGTGGGAAGTGGTTCAGGTGAGCAGCTCTTCTGCTTGATTTATTTCTTGTTTGTATTGATTGGTTACTTGATTTACTTTGGCTTATTCCCATCCAACATTTGCCAGGTAGGGTGTCAGAGTGCTCTTCTGTATTCTGACTTTATTTGCCTATTTCCAGAATTGAGTCAGGTCTGTAATGTTATGCTTTTTACCAAATCATCATGTTTTCTCAACACTCAGTCTCTGAGCCCAGTGTATAGATAATGTATCATGGTATCAAGCATAAAAGATCTGTTGTTCTTGTGTATTTTATAAGTTATCCTATTTTCTTTGCAACACACCATCTCTCAGCCTCATATCAAACACAAATAGGTCAGTTGATTGACAGATAACCTTCTTATTGCATTCAGCATTTACTGGTTTCTAAAACAGAGATTACCTGTTTTGTGCACTCCCCCCCCTCCCTCCCCAGGTGGCTGCAGGGAGTGCGGCAACACCTTCAGTACCTGCACAAGCTGAAGAAATGTGACATTGAGGCCCAGGTGGTGACAGCTGCCACAGAGACAGCCTCCTCTGCCCTGCCTCACTTCCATCAACACCCTCAGCCCACACCTCAACAACAACAGCAGCAACAGCAGCAGCAACAACAACAACAACAACAACAACAACAACAACAACAGCAGCAACAGCAACAGCAACAACAGCATCAGCAGCAACAGCAGCATCAACATCAACAGCATCATCAGGTTCTTTCTCAGGAGGACAGCAGCTCGGCACCACAAGAGTACCATACACTGGAGGCCGCTGCACCCAGTGGGGATGCTGGAGCTCAGCAGACCTTGGACATCTTCCAGGTGACAGAGGTGGAGGCCCAGCAGCAGGACATGTTCCAGTACCACTAAGGGAAGAGTCAGCCTCCACACTCATGCTCTCCTCCCTTCTCTCAGTACCAGTTAAACAAGGCTGCTTGGAAGTGTTCTTGCCACAACCAGAAAGGGAAAGAGAGTACTATTTTATGGATATGTTTAGGTGCTTTTAAGATAGACATACAAGCTTGATGTAATGAGGACTGGGGATGATCAGAGCAGCTCATGTTATCATGTAATGCTGAGTAACACTAGTCATGGATGGAGTTGAGTGATTTGGTGAAGCAATGCAGATTCTAAGGAGATTTCAGGATGGCAGAGTGTTGCAGCCTTCCTTCCTAGCAAGAACTATAGTTGACAGAAACACTACTGCCATCCATAAGACAAGAGCCAGAAAATAACAGTCAGCATACCTCAGAGAATAGCAAAGAACAGCATGAAAAAAATAAGTGTAGTCAGCATATCTCAGAAGATAAGAGCTTGTGATGCCACCAGGAAGACGAGCAGTGCAGTCCACATTCCCGTGCCAAGACCCAAAGCTTTGATGGCAGTTTCTCCCTAGGGTAAGTCTTAGTGTGTTGGCCAGAGCCTGGTGTTGTCTGCAGGCAAGTCAGTGAGGTGGTGGTAGCAATGGTGGTGGTGGTGGGGAGAGGTAGGGTAGTGCTGTGTGATAACCTGTCGTGCTGCAACAGTTTTGTTATGGTAGCAAACTAATCCTAAGGAGAAATTCGTGTCATTGCCTTAAATGTGATCCAAGTTTGTGTTGACTCATGTTGATCACAGACTTATTTTAGTGTTCTTGTGTACAGTAAAACTTTTTTTATGTAGTGACTGGATTTCTCTCTCCCTATTGAAGAGGTTACTTGGCATCAGTGTGGGGGTTCCTTCCTTCTCACCTTGATTATAACATAATGTAGTGGAGCACACACTAAATAATTTCTTGGGAACTTCCAAAGAGTAGCCACAGATAGTCTACATTTGTACTTGTCATGCATCTCTTTTTCTCACTCCTCCAATCATCTCTTCCTCTCTCACACATACTCTTTAATCCTCCCACTTTCCAGGGAAAGCATCCTCATAATCACAGCGTCTCTCCCACTTCCATATATTGAGTCACTTCACTCTTTTCCAGCTGACCAGACCAGTTCAGGATGCTGTAGTCTCACCTCAGTTCATTCCTTCCTCTCAACACACACTAACTCTTCCATATACTGGTCACTAGCACCATACATTGCTTTAACTCTTCACTAAATGACAGATACATTCATGAACTGGGCATTGTAATCAATCAGTTAATAATCATGAACTACTTTACTGGTAAGGATTTACAAAAACTGCCCTAGACAGTAATGAGTTGTATCACAAGATGACCAGGCATTACACTAATGCATTTGGCATTTATTTGGCAATTGATAGATCAAAGTCACTTCAAACACTATTCTTATGAGACATAATAAATAATATAAGTTAACAGCTCTATACAGGCAAATACCTAATCTAGTATATAGCCAATCAGCTCTATACACACACATCACCTATGGCAGAAGTGATGCAGGGTGTGAACACTAATGTGGTAATACTGTTCTTGTTCCTCCAGTTCCTCATACCACCTCTTTGTTTCATCAAGGCTCCAAGGACTCGCAGCTCTGAAGGATGCCATAAACACTCGCTACCACCTTCTGCCTCCTATCTCACTAAACATTAAGCATCTACTGCTGTTAAGTTGACAAACATCCACCACATTGTCAGCTTTCTGTGGCTGCAATCATCCTGCTCCTTTCCAGCATTCATTTTGATGTTTTCTGTCCAGGAAACAATCTCACATCACAGGCACATTTTGAATATACATTTGATTTCTTCATAATTATGAGGATCAGCAATTACTGTACAAATGAAATTAATATGAAAGTTGGGTCCACAGGAACTACCTGATCTCACAAGACTCACAGTCACCTCTCAATCCCAGCAATCAGCATCAGAGTGCTTTAATCTGAATGTTTCCAGGAATATGACACTAAAGCACAAGCCATGTAATGATGCTTTAGTTCACACAGATTTTAATAAAAAATGAATACAGTACAACTTCCAGTGACTCTCACAAGTGCCTCTCTCTGCCCAATCTTCCAGTCTTTGCCTCACCCAGCATATGACCACACCCCATGCCCTCATCCACAACTCCCTATGTATCATCAACATACAATAGTCATTACTGTACAAATCATAAGCCCATGAAACCCAATTAGTTTTCATCCTGCCAAGAATCCTGTTTCCCATCACCCAAGTGGAATTACCAACTCATCCAACACCTAAATAAACCATTCAACATAATCTGGGATGTGCTGCCATTGGTTTGGTAAGGGACAGCTTACTAACTCCCCCAACACCTAAACACTCAATATAATCTGGAACATTGGTTAGGTGCAGGACAGCTTACCAAATCAAGCACACCTAAACAATCTGGAACATTGGTTAGGTGCAGCTCCCACAGCACCTTTACGAACCACTCAAAATATCAGGAACATAATGGCACTGGTTAGGTTAGGTACGAGACAACTTTTCTGGGGGCATGTATCCACAATCACCAAGGTGCCACACCACCACTCTGCCATCAGGCCGCACCACCAAGTGTGTTATGCTGCCATTGTGAAGTGATATCCTAAGCCATGCTTCAGGGGGAAGCTGTAGCGCTCTGAAACACAACAGGTACTCACTCAACATGGTTCAAATATAATTGATAACTAAAAAAAGCAATGTATTTCTCTCTCTCTCTCTCTCTCTCTCTCTCTCTCTCTCTCTCTCTCTCTCTCTCTCTCTCTCTCTCTCTCTCTCACTTGATTCCTTATATATACTCTTATTCATGTATTGTACATTTCAATCTTCACCAACAGGAGCTAAAAAAGCAAGGTATTCTCTCCATCTCCCTTTATTCACTTGATTCCTTTCAAATATTCAGTCCTATTCAGGTATTTGTGTATTTCCATCTCCAACTACACTAAAGCCACTGTACATTACATTTTTATCAAGTATAGAAGTGAATGCATCAACTCTGGTCATACAACTGTAGAGGAGCTTTCTTACCTGCAGACAAAGTAGCGAATGACATTTGCATGACACACAAAGACCTCATAGCTGTCCTTCTCCTGGCTGGGGGCGGCTCGATGCACATATTTCCTGAAGGCAGCCTCAATGCGTGCCCCATCAGTGTAGAACTTCTAGAGGGAAACATGTGGTGTCAGTGGAGCAGCAGCTTGAAAACGTGGTGTAGAGTAACTGACTGACTGCAAATTATGTTACTTTTAGAGGCTTGTAACCGATATTACTGCACTAACCCTAACCATATATTCCTTGGACAAAGTTTTCCCCTTCTATCTCCCTCTTGCACTTTCACAGAGCAAATATGTGCCTGGTTGATATTATTATTATTGTTGTTGTTATTATCATGATTATTATTTATTCATTCATTTGTAAATATAACTTAAATACTTATGATGCACTATCCAGCTTGTCCAGTTGTCTGGGCTGGCACATTAGCAGTGTGTTGGCTTCCCTGCACTCAATCCTTCCTATTATGTTGAATGAGGGGCCAGGAAGCACACTAGGTGAGATAACCAGCAACTGTCAGGCATCAACAAGAAGACTTACGTGCATCTCCGGCTTCCAACTTCCCAAGGGTGGCTCAGGAGGTACTGGTGCTCCCTCCCTCAGCAGATCACAGTGGTCTATTTCCTCCACTTCCCCAATCTTCTCCCTGATGATGTTGGCTGTCTCGGTGGCTCGGGTCATGGTGGAATACACAAACCGAGAGTATGGCAGACCTAGTTCCTTCAGACGCTCTCCAGTGAGGGCTGCCTGATCCCGACCTGCAAAGTGGCACTGCTATTAGGCTTGTTAGGTGGCCAGCTATCCCTTTCCACTGGAGGCTGATGAGGCTAAGTGTGTGAATGATGTGAACGTAGTGCTTTGTCTGGGCAACCCCATATGGGATTGGCAGCCTGGTAGGTAAATAGATAGATGACTAGATAGATAGATAAATGGATAGACAGATAGATTGATAGGTTTGTAAATCATATTCACTTATTTTGAACATGATGTCTTTTGTAATAAGCCACACTAAAACTTTTGGAGGACAGGTGAAGACAAGAGAGGGCACAAACCCAGTCTGGTGAGGGTGCGGTCCTGGTCTGCGGAGGCGTGAAGGTTGTACTGGCCATGGCGCACAAAGATGAGGTGGCGGGAGGCTGTGGCTCGCGCCTTCTCCAGCTTCTCTTCTCGTGCCTCAATCATGTTGTTATTGATGTCATTGCTGAAGTGGCTGGCGTTGGTGAGATTGCTGTTGTTGTTGAAGTCTGGCTTGTGTTTCAGAGGCTTCACTAGACTGTCAGCATCTCTTCTGTCAGGAAAAAAATAAAAATAAAAAAAATAAAATATAAGTAGTTTTTTTTTTTACAATGAACTGAACAGAATGTAGTCATGCTAAATACAACACAAGATATGAAGAAAACTCTTCATATCTTTCATAAAAGCAAAACAATAAAGACACAAATCATGATTCACAATTTTGTTCTACATATATTCAAGTGAAGAGGATGCAAATAAGGTAAATATTCTAAAAGTATGAAGAGAAAAATTCTTCATATCCTTCATAGGAACAGAACAAATAAAGTCATGAGTAATACTCTACAGTTTTGGAAATAATCTCTGAAACCTTCTCCACAATTGTAAGAACAAAAATGATGCTGTTGTTGTTACATAACACTGAGACAAAACAGGAAACATGAGCTAAGAAACTAATTTGAACCACTGATAATATATATATATATATATATATATATATATATATATATATATATATATATATATATATATATATATATATATATATATATATATATATATATATATATATATATTATATATTTTTTTTTTTTATGTAGGAAGGACACTGGCCAAGGGCAACAAAAATCTAATAAAAAAAATGCCCACTGAAATGCCAATCCCATAAAAGGGTCAAAGCAGGGGTCAAAAATTGATGAATAAGTGTCTTGAAACCTCCCTCTTGAAGGAATTCAAGTCATAGGAAGGTGGAAATACAGAAGCAGGCAGGGAGTTCCAGTTTACCAGAGAAAGGGATGGATGATTGAGAATACTGGTTAACTCTTGCATTAGAGAGGTGGACAGAATAGGGGTGAGAGAAAGAAGAAAGTCTTGTGCAGCAAGGCCGTGGAAGGAGGGGAGGCATGCAGTTAGCAAGATCAGAAGAGCAGTTAGCATGAAAATAGCAGTAGAAGACAGCTAGATATGCAACATTGCGGCGGTGAGAGAGAGGCTGAAGACAGTCAGTTAGAGGAGAGGAGTTGATGAGACGAAAAGGTTTTGATTCCACCCTGTCTAGAAGAGCAGTATGAGTGGAACCCCCCAGACATGTGAAGCATACTCCATACATGGACGGATAAGGCCCTTGTACAGAGTTAGCAGTTGGGGGGGGTGAGAAAAACTGGTGGAGACGTCTCAGAACACCTAACTTCATAGAAGCTGTTTTAGCTAGAGATGAGATGTAAAGTTTCCAGTTCAGATTATAAGTAAAGGACAGACCGAGAATGTTCAGTGTAGAAGAGGGGGACAGTTGAGTGTCATCAAAGAAGAGGGGATAGTTGTCTGGACGGTTGTGTCGAGTTGATAGATGGAGGAACTGAGTTTTTGAGGCACTGAACAATACCAAGTTTGCTCTGCCCCAATCAGAAATTTTAGAAAAATCAGAAGTCAAGCGTTCTGTGGCTTCCCTGTGTGATATGTTTACCTCCTGAATGGTTGGATGTCTATGAAAAGACGTGGAAAAGTGCAGGGTGGTATTATCAGCGTAGGAGTGGATAGGACAAGAAGTTTGGTTTAGAAGATCATTAATGAATAATAAGAAGAGAATGGGTGACAGGACAGAACCCTGTGGAACACCACTGTTAATAGATTTAGGAGAAGAACAGTGACTGTCTACCACAGCAGCAATAGAACGGTCAGAAAGGAAATTTGAGATGAAGTTACAGAGAGAAGGATAGAAACCGTAGGAGGGTAGTTTGGAAATCAACGCTTTGTGCCAGACTCTATCAAAAGCTTTTGATATGTCCAAGACAACAGCAAAAGTTTCACCAAAATCTCTAAAAGAGGATTACCAAGACTCAGTAAGGAAAGCCAGAAGATCACCAGTAGAGCCGCCTTGACGGAACCCATACTGGCGATCAGATAGAAGGTTGTGAAGTGATAGATGTTTAAGAATCTTCCTGTTGAGGATAGATTCAAAAACTTTAGATAGGCAGGAAATTAAAACAATAGGACAGTAGTTTGAGGGATTAGAACGGTCACCCTTTCTAGGAACAGGTTGAATGTAGGCAAACTTCCAGCAAGAAGGAAAGGTAGATGTTGACAGACAGAGCTGAAAGAGTTTGACTAGGTAAGGTGCAAACACGGAGGCACAGTTTCGGAGAGCAATAGGAGGGACCCCATCAGGTCCATAAGCCTTCCGAGGGTTTAGTCCGGCGAGGGCATGGAAAACATCATTGTGAAGAATTCTAATACGTGGCATGAAGTAGTCAGAGGGTGGAGGAGAGGGAGGAACAAGCCCAGAATCGTCCAAGGTAGAGTTTTTAGCAAAGAGTTCAGCTTTAGAAATAGATGTGATAGCAGTGGTGCCATCTGGTTGAAATAGAGGAGGGAAAGAAGAAGCAAAGTTATTGGAGATATTTTTGGCTAGAAACCAGAAATCAAGAGGGGAGTTAGATCTTGAAAGGTTTTGACATTTTCTGTTAATGAAGGAGTTTTTGGCTAGTTGGAGAACAGACTTGGCATGGTTCTGGGTAGAAATATAAAGTGCATGAGATTCTGGTGATAGAAGGCTTAAGTACCTTTTGTGGGCCACCTCTCTATCATGTATAGCACGAGAACAAGCTGTTCTCGTGCTATAACTCGGAAGATTCAAGAGCGTGGGCACGAGAGCAGGTTAAGTCATTGCGCACATAAACGCAGCATCCAGCTTTGGATCGAAAATGAGGATAGAGAAAGTAGGAGGAAACAGAAAAGGGGCTACTGTCAGTTGCCTCAGACACCTGAGTTTCAGTGAGGAAAAGAAGATGAGGTTTAGAAGAGGAGAGGTGGTGTTCTACAGATTGAAAATTAGATCTTAGACTGCGAATGCTGCAGAAGTTAATGAAGAAAAAGTTGAGGGGGGTGTCAAGACACTTAGAGTCATCGACAGAAAGGCAGTCAGACCTGGGGACATTTATGGTCCCCTCCCCAGATGGGGACTCCGAGGCTGGTGTAGGAGTCGCCATGATGATTTAAAAATTTTTGAGTGAAGGGTGTGTGTGTTATTAGGTGCTTGTAGTTTTGTATGGAGGAAGAGAGTTGTCTTTAGAGGGCAGGCTGTGACTGCCCCCTTGTGTTGTGAGACACAAAGGGAAACGTTCAGTGAGGTCACAGCACCCCCTGAACAGTGCTTCAGACCTCATTGGGAGTAATTATCGTTTCGGCAGGTGTCTACTGCCTCCTCAGTCAGAAAAAGCACCCAGGCTCTGTATGTGCAGTCAAGAGGTCAGATTCCACAACAGCAAAAGAAGGCTTGCAGGAGAGAGGGAGGGAAGCAAGGAGCTGTACCTGTCCCAGTTCCAATCCCACTTGACAGAGGGAGTGTAGCCAGTGGTCCAAGAAGCATCCACTGACGCTCTCCGCTCATCTCGGCCCAGCAGGAACCCAGCCACTGAGCCGCCTGCTGCTGCTGCCACCACACCCAGCCGACTGGCTCCTCTAAACCACGACATGGCACCACACTCCTGCCAACACACAGGTGATGTACACCTCCTGGGGACATGTACACAACACAATAACCCTGTAGACTGTGTGTTTATGGTCTGGGATGAGTGGTGGAAGATCTTTGTGGCACACATTCACATGTAGTTTGTGTATTTAGATGGATGAAGGAAGGTATTTCATGACTCCCATTGACCTGTAGCTTGTGTATTGATATGTGATGGATAAAGTTTTCCTGACCCACACAGACCTGTAACTTACATACTTAGGGTGTGTGATGGGTGAAGGAAGCTTTTCCCTTATTTTACTCTCCACAAGTTACTACATATGTGCCTAATTCATCCAGAAATGCCCAGCTTGCATATATTACATGGATTATTCAACAACATATTCAAGTACCTTTTTTTAACAGTTGTTGTCTTGAGTTTTATCTCCACACAAGCCTCCAGTCTGTTATTGCTTTCCAAGAAGTTCACACCAGTAATGTTCTCACTTTGTCACCTCTAACTCTGAAATGACAAACCTTCCCTGAAGCAAACTAATCCCATTCTGTTCATTAAAAAATATATTTCAGTACCTAATAACTAATTGCAAATATCTGTGAGGTCCATCTCAACTAACATTCTGGATAATCTTACCAATAGCGGCATAACTTGGCTTAGTGGGTGAAAGCAGCACAGCCCCCCCCGGCTGTGCTGCTTTCACCCAGTTAGCAAGGTTAGTGACCTCAAAAGGTTAGGATAGCATAGTGGAGGGTATGGGGACAGATATTCCCTATTTGTTGACTTTTTTTATTTCCCTCAAAAGCGTTTTTCTCCTTGGACTTTTGCAATTTCCCAAATTTGTCCTCCTCCTACAAGGAGGATTTGGCGACCTCCTACAAGGTCGCCAAGCTTGCTTAGGGGCAGCAATAGAATACTTAAGGAGCCGCTATTGGTAAGATTTACCCCACCCCCTTCCCATCCACATACCAGTAAACACAACATAGGGGAAGCTGCAAGAAGCCATCAGGCCTAACCACACCACGTCATCCAACCACAACACAATACCACTCGTCAACCACACCACACCACAGCACATCCATATCCCATTCAATCATCCTTATCTCTGTACTGATAACCCCTAACACTTTCCCCTCCGAGTTTCCTTGACCAACCTAATCTCAGCCCAATACCTAAGTTTGAGGAGCTCTACCAACCTCTCTCAGCTTCACGTGTGCACCGACCCTGGCAGGCTGGCAGATAATGACGAAGATGAATCTTGATCTTGATGGTACAGGTGGCACAGGATCACTCCTGAGCCAGGCCTTTGGATCGACAACTCCTGAAGAAGGGGGAAAAAAAAAAAGAGAAACGAACAGCATCCTCTATCCTAATTGTTCATACATCTGGCACGCCACATTCTCTCCAGAAACTCTTTCACCGCCTCAATCATCCTTTCATTCGCCTCTCTACACAGTCCCAGCAACACCACCATCCATTCCTTTCCTGTCTTCACTCTTTCATTCCTATCATGCCCTAACTCAGTCAGTATCACTTGCATCATCTCATTCCTGTCTCTGGCATACTTCACACACTCCAGCACCACATGTTCCACCGTCTCATCCTCTCCCATGTCACACATCTGGCACACCTTGCTGCGGGATTCAGACCACCTGTAACTCATTACATTCACATCCATACACTGTCCCTCGCTCGGAAGCAGCGTTGGTAGATTGTTTTGGCCATATTATCGTATTATACAGGTTGAAATTATTGTACTTCTGGTAAAACTGTCGTACATATGCAATTATTCCAAATATTATGCAAAACTGCCACTCTCCAAATACAGCAGAATTTAGGTTATATATATATATATATATATATATATATATATATATATATATATATATATATATATATATATATAGAGAGAGAGAGAGAGAGAGAGAGAGAGAGAGAGAGAGAGAGAGAGAGAGAGAGAGAGAGAGAGAGAGAGAGAGAGAGAGAGAGAACAGGTAACAGTAATTCCATGATGCAACATGTCCAATATTTCATCAAAACTCGCTTACTTTGGTCCGCTTCAGTTGTCCGCGACCACAGCCACACGCACACAACCCCTACACCTGCTCACAACACACTAGCGCGCAGCGGCAGACGGCAGGCAGAGTGGCAGACGGCGGCAGAGTTGCCAGTCCTGCTGCCTGACAAGCTAATAGTTAGTGTGTCGCGTCTATGGGTGTTGTTAGTACGTGCCTGTTTCAACTCCCAACCTGACAGAATTTTTTTTTTTTGTGTGTGTAACCACGCCTACACAGTGGCTGCCAAGGCTTACCCATGAGTTAAACCTTCTTTAGTTGGTAATGAGGAAGGCGTGGGCTCTAGCAGTGGACACCCGAAGGCAACAGTGGGTGAAAACAAGCAAAATAAAGAAAAATTTGGCTGTGAGAAGGTGCTAGACAGCCAGCCATAGTGACGAGGAGGCAGGAGCCACCACCACCACCACAGGCAAGGTAAGGTCAGGAAGTGTTAGAATAAATTTAGGTAACTTAACGTAACTTTTTAATGAATAACTGAACAATCCACGGTTTTAACTCATTTTAACGCATTTCACCTAACCTCCTGCACAATATATCCCTGTGTCAGCCTCGTCTCGTTGCTAAAAACCGTAAAATTTAACTTAATGAAAATGTAAACAATCTAGGTCGTCTCTATTTATCAGCCATTATCTATCTTATCTGCGAGTGTTTTAAACCAATACTGTCGCAAAGCGGAGCCACATGACCTAGCTTTAATATCCGCTCGTTAGATATACCTGCCATTACTTAGTTTAAGTTTGGCGAGGGTTTAAATGAGTGAGAAGGGTTGGTCGTCCCCTCCACTGGCCCCCCCAACCGCCATCTTGAATAAGGCTCCCCAGCCCCCTCCGGTTCCAATATTATTTTTTTATTTCCTAAGTATTTTATTTCGGCTTGTAGCTAAGATTTTATGGTTTGTAAAAATATTTCGTTGTTTTTTAAGTTATTTGAGCGCGTGTGTTGCGTGAAAAGTGGTGATTTTGGCGTTGTTTTTGTGTAAATAAGAGGGCCGTTTTCGGCTTATTTTTTTACGGTCCCAAAACTAAATTTTTTATTTCAGCCTGTACTAGGTTCTTATTGGTTTTAAAAAATAGTTGGTGTTTTTTTAAGTGTGTTGCCGTCCCGCTCAGTGAAATGCGCGCACCATACACTTGTTTTTTATTCGTGTTCAACTTCAAATAATATTGAATTTTTTTTCGGTCGATTTTTTATTTGTGCTTGTAGCTCACTTTAAATGGTTTTAGAAAATAGTTCAGATTTTTTAAAGTGTTTTCCGTTATGTTTAAGCCAGAATGGGTGGACATTTGAACGATTTTAAATGGGGTGAAGGTTCCAACAGTTTCCAGATACTTCTTTTTAAATATCTTTAATACTATTGCGTTTTGAAATGTGTTGTTATTTTTGGTATTAGTTAAAATTTGTGGCAAGTCTAAATTTATAAAGCATTCCTGTCTAGCTGCGTTTTTTAGAGGGGTCATTTTCAAAATGAAATACGTACGTACGTAAATAACGGTACCTGTGACGTCATCAACCCCCAGCCGTGACGTCACAAGCCCCCACAGCCGTAACCTTATCAGAGTGGTACCTTCCCTGACTCCCTTCCAGTCCCTCCCAGTAAATATTCAGTGTTTTTTTCAAGGTATTTCAAGGTGTGTGTGTGTGTGTGTGTGTGTGTGTGTGTGTGTGTGTGTGTGTGTGTGTGTGTGTGTGTGTGTGTGTGTGTGTTGCCTTATCTTTCGTTGTACAGATGGTGATGCAGTGTGTGTGTGTGTGTGTGTATGTGTGTGTGTGTGTGTGTGTGTGTTGTCTTGTCTTACGTTGTACAGATGCTTATGCAGTGTGTGTGTGTGTGTGTGTGTGTGTGTGTGTGTGTGTGTGTGTGTGTGTGTGTTGCCTTGTCTTTCGTTGTACAGATGCTTATGCAGTGTGTGTGTGTGTGTGTGTGTGTGTGTGTGTGTGTATGTGTGTGTTGCCTTGTCTTTCGTTGTACATATGCTTATGCAGTGTGTGTGTGTGTGTGTGTGTGTGTGTGTGTGTGTGTGTGTGTGTGTTGCCTTGTCTTTCGTTGTACATATGCTTATGCAGTGTGTGTGTGTGTGTGTGCGTGCGTGCGTGTGTGTGTTGCCTTGTCTTTCGTTGTACACATGCTTATGCAGTGTGTGTGTGTGTGTGTGTGTGTGTGTGTGTGTGTGTGTGTGTGTGTGTGTGTGTGTGTGTTGCCTTGTCTTTCGTTGTACATATGCTTATGCAGTGTGTGTGTGTGTGTGTGTGTGTGTGTGTGTGTGTGTGTGTGTGTGTGTGTGTGTGTGTGTTTGTGTGTATTGCCTTGTCTTTCGTTGTACATATGCTTATGCAGTGTGTGTGTGTGTGCGTGTGTGTGTGTGTGTGTGTGTGTGTGTGTGTTTGTGTGTGTTGCCTTGTCTTTCGTTGTACATATGCTTATGCAGTGTGTGTGTGTGTGTATGTGTGTGTGTGTGTTTAAGCAAACTTAACCTAATCTCTTGAACTACAGGTGTGTGTGTGTAATAATAATAATAATAATAATAATAATAATAATAAT
The DNA here is from genome assembly GCF_035594125.1 of Scylla paramamosain. NCBI lineage: Eukaryota > Metazoa > Arthropoda > Malacostraca > Decapoda > Portunidae > Scylla > Scylla paramamosain. Next base: position 17,298,471 of record NC_087184.1, read on the forward strand.
AATAATAATAATAATAATAAACGATTTATTATTTAGGCAGCTAACAAACTGAAAATGTACGCGCGCACGCGCGTAGGGCGCGCGGGAGGGCAGAACACTCATAGCGCCTTTTTTTTTCTATCTGCACCGACATCTTGTGAGGGCGAGGGCGAGGGAGAGGGAGGGAGTCACAGAACTTGCCGTCTGTGAACGAGTAACAATGAAGAAATTACTGGCGGAGTCTCTCTCTCTCTCTCTCTCTCTCTCTCTCTCTCTCTCTCTCTCTCTCTCTCTCTCTCTCTCTCTCTCTCTCTCTCTCTCTCTCTCTCTCTCTCTCTCTCTCTCTCTATATATATATATATATATATATATATATATATATATATATATATATATATATATATATATATATATATATATATATATATATATATATATATATATATATATATATGTATATATATAAAAGGAAAGCAATACATCTGGCACTTTCAGTTTTTTATTTTGTTATTCAAATTTATATAAGAAATTTTGCATTACCTGATATTGATAACATATTATTGTTAACATAACATGTTATTAAGTCGGTAATTATTTTCCAGGTTTGTTGTTATTCAAGAGCCATCTGGCGGTAGTTCTTTTCTGCTCCCTCCTGCCCAGGCCGTGGTGTGTTCTGGGACAAGGTACGTATCGCTTCTTATCTGCCTCACCTTTCCCATCACCACAAATCCTGTGTGCCAGACATATTACCAGGACATCAGTGAAGGCGAGAGCTTAAAGGAATTGGGGATATTTCTTGGAAATTAGTTGATAAATTAGAAATAAAACCATGGTGCTCCTGCCTTTCATGTAAACAAACCTGACCAAGGCACGCGGAGGTTTAGGGGTGTTTTTGGACCTCTCAGTCACCACCCGCGGCTTTAGTTATCTCTTAGCGCACGGTAGGTTATATGATACATTTTAGCAAACCAATCTTGATGTTAAAGGGCAGTTTAGGTGTCAAATTTGGGTGATTCTTGCATGCCATACCGGGAAAGCAAGGGCAGCCTTCCTACCCGTATGTTTTGCCATAAAGACATGTTAATTCAAAAGATTTTAGTAGGTAAATATCATTGGCTAGGATTCGTGACGTGTGAATTAAGCAACACCGCCTTTCTCAAACTCACTCCCTGTCCGCCGCCTCATCTCCACTCGCCTATCAGCATCTAAGTCTCTCTCTCTCTCTCTCTCTCTCTCTCTCTCTCTCTCTCTCTCTCTCTCTCTCTCTCTCTCTCTCTCTCTCTCTCTCTCTCTCTCTCTTGTGAGAGAGAGGGGTACGAGAAGTATGGGAAAAGAGAGACGGGAAGGGTGAGAGGAAGGGGGTAGGCCTAAGATACACGTCAGAGTCAGCTCTAGACAACGACAGCTGCCATGAAAAAGGAAAACAGATGTCACTTGTTAGAAATATAGGTAGGAAAACTGCTTCAACAAGTACTGAGCTGGCTGTACATTTTTAGCAGGCTTGGGTCTGAGTCCATGTTTGTGGTACTTGTTCTTGTACTTGGATGCCAAGACAATTTTACAAGTACTGCAGAATAGTAAGCAGAAATACAGTATGTAGTGACAAAAATATATCCTTTGGGCTCCTGCAAATGACAGGTCAGCAGCAGAGATTACACAAAATGCAGCTGCCACAGTTCCCACTCCTGGTGCTAATTGATCATTTGTTGCCAGAATGGAGCTGGAAATAACAAATCAGAATAAATAAATAAACAAAATCAAGCACAGTTAGTCCGAAGCTAACATTTCCATTTTGTCTCTTGTTTCAGATGGTGCAAACCAAGACAGTTCGCCGGTCTGTCAAGCCGGGCGGTGTTCGTTTCGGCAAGCCCAAGAGTAAAAAGGTTAAGGTAAGGGTGGTGTGTGCGGATGTCTGGTGTTGAGGTGTGAAGCGTGGCAGGGAGCAGAGGGGAACTGGTGGCAAGGGAAGAGAGAGAGAAGAGAATTAGGCGAATAAATGAAAAGGAATGGGAGAAATTAGGTGAATGGAAGAGAGAAAGAATAAGAATATGACAATGAATGTAGAGGATGGATAAAGAGAAATCAGCTGGTTGTAATAATTTGCTTCCTATTTATCTCCTCTACAGCAGGTTGTTGAGAAGCCCAAAACCTTCGTGGAGAAACCCATTGGAGGCGAGAAAAATGGCGGGACTCGTAAGGTGCGCGTCAAGAAGCTGCCCGCCTACTATGCCTCACAGCCCAACCCCAAGAAGAGGGCTAAGCGTATCAAGTGAGTGACCTAACCTAACCTGACCTGAGTTAACAGAATATAGGAGATGGATTGAAGAGGATTGTGTGGAAGGAAATGGAGAAGATAGGGAAGAGAAGCTAATAAGTTGTATAGAATGAAGAGATGGTGTGGAGAGAAAGGGTGAATAAGAAAGAGGGATGGACAAGTGGATTGAAAGGGTAGATGGGAATGTAATGTGAAAGGTACAGGAGATAGGAAAAATAAGAGAGAATGATGGATAGATGGAGAGAGAGAGAGAGAGAGAGAGAATGAATAGATGGGGATGTATAAAGGGATAGAAGAGATTGACTGCCACCATTTCTACTTATACCACAACACCACACACACACCACTGACCCAGCTGTTCCGTACTACCCCCAGGCGCCACACCAAGCCCCTGCGATCCAGCCTGACTCCCGGGACCATCTGCATCCTCCTGGCCGGCATCCACAAGGGGAAGAAAGTGGTGTTCCTGAAGCAGCTGAAGAGTGGCCTTTGTCTTGTCACTGGTGGGTATCCTGGGGTGTGTTTGTGTTGGTGGTGCTGCTTCTCACTTGCTTCTGTTGGGAGTTGTCACATTATACCAGGCTCCACCAGTGTGCTTCTTTGTTTGTGACATTTGTTCTTCTTTCATTTGCTGGTGTTGCTTGTGACAGTGAGTCAGATTAGTTATTAACAATCTCTCTTCTGTGAATTTTTCAGTCTTGTTTTTCACAGCATCCATAAACCTTCTTTCATGTTTTCTTTCCTTTTCCCTCTCTTTTCTTTAGTTCATAGTTGCACTTGTTGTTATTACAGTTCTGCTAATGCCTCTACTTGTGATATTTTTTTTCCCACATTATTTCCTGAGGTGTTGCCCAGTCATCCTTATAAGGTGATGGCTGCTTGTAGGTCCTTATCACTGCTACTATTATGGGTATGTCACTAGTACTGTTGTGATCATCCTTATTTTTTTCCACACGTATTAATTCCTTTATTGCTAAGCCGTGTTTCTAAGCCATTCTTATAAAGTAGTTGGCTGCTAGGTCCTCATCACAGACACCAGTATTAATTTATTGCTGAATCTTGTTTCCTAGTCAATTGTGTAAGGTAGTTGGCTGTTCTAGGTCCCTTACCACAGCCACTCTGACATCTGTGTGTTGACTGATTGCCTTATCCCTCCCTCAGGTCCCTTCAAGATCAATGCCTGCCCTCTTCGCCGCGTCAATCAGATTTACCTGATCGCCACGGCCACCAAGCTGAACATCAGTGCATTCGGCATCCCCAAGCACATCAATGACAAGTACTTCAGGCGGGTGAAGGCCAAGCGTCCCAAGAAGGAGGAAGGAGACATCTTTGAACAGAAGCAAGAGGTGAGGGGGTCATGCTGGGCTTGTCTGTGCTGTGAGTTGTGTCTCCATAGGGATGCATCTCTGGTTATGTTAAGTCTTTTAATATTTTGGGCTACTTTAGAATTCTTTTTTTTTGATGCCACCATACCCTTTTCTCTGCTATTTATTTATTTATTTATTTTCATTTTTTTTATTCTCATTCCTTTTCTTTCAATTTTATTTCTATATTCAAAGCTACAAGGATGCGAGAGGAGTCTCAATCGACCAGACCTTTTCAAACATAATTTTGCCTCACTTCAGAGTAACAACTGTTTTAATCTGGCTTGGTCTCTTTTCTCTCCTCATAAGTGTATTGCAACACCAAGATATAAACTCAATAAATCAGTCATGAGTGTCTTGCTATCTAGTCAGCAGAAGCAGTCATCATAGTAGCAGCAGTAATATAACGTCGATCATTTCTGTAGAAATACGTGCCGTCCGCTCAGCGCAAGAAGGACCAGGCAGTGGTGGATGGCTTGGTGATGTCTGTGATCCGCAAGCGTGAGGACAAGAAGATGCTGTTTGGCTACCTGGGCACCACCTTTAGCCTCAGGAACAAAATGTATCCTCACAGACTGAAGTTCTAAATAAATGAGTAATGTATGTCTGTCTGGTCTCTGTAACTCCTTGTGCTGTGGGTGACTGTACTTGGGTGGAAAGATTCTGGTTTGGGATTCTGTAAATGAAATACCGTAGTCTAAAAAAGTGTACTGTAGGAAGGGATGTAGTATGTGTAGATCATGGGAGTTTCAAGACCGTCGCTCGGAAATACTGAGGTGGCTGTTTCTTTGACCTCACTATGTTAACTAGTTTTCCTTTCTCTAACTCTGCACACTCTATCTCTCTCACCCTTTTGTCCCTCACCTCAGTAATGCATTACTCTTCTCACAGTATATAAGGTGTCTATCTCACAGAGTTTAATGGTAGTGCCTAGCAGTATCCTGGGGATTTTAAGGGACTGAACACAACTGAAGACTTGTTTGTTATAATGCAACATATTTAAGCACAAGGTAATTGAGAGGGAACAGCCAGCTACCAAGTCCCTAGCAGGACTTGAGAGGACCTGGTGTACTCTTGTGGTAAAAGACATGAACCCATAGTATAGCATAGAGGACTGATGTGGTCATGTGGGAAGGAAAGGCCTGAACCCATAGCATAGCATAGTATAGCATAAAGGACTGATGTGATCATGTGGAGAAAGACCTGAACCCATAGCATTGCATAGCACAGGATATGTGGTCATGTGAGGAAAAACCTGAACCCATAGGACTGATCTAGTCATGTGGGGAAAGAGAGACACTGTCAAATTGTTCTTTATTATAGCTAAATGGAGCAGGTTGGTCTTACATTTTTTTTTTTACAGCCAGCATTTTTATTTCCCGTGCAGCAAAACCTCTCCTTGTACATCCATGTTTGTAGCTCGTTATGTATCTTTATTGAGATCACCATCATATCTTAAATCATACAAATACCTTATAATAATTTCTAGAATGTGATTTATAGTTAAAAACTAAGAAAAATACCTCTTTTTTGGCACAATTACAAATGAAGAGCTGATGAGCTAAGCAGCACAGACCTTGCTTACACTGTTAATCTCAGCTCCATTGAGACATGACTGCGGTCACTACTAGGTATGATACTGTAGCCTCAGCAGTCACTCCCTGTAAGAAGAGGAGACCCGGAGGAGAGAGAGACCGATGGACAGATTGAACCAAGTGTCATTTACTGAAACACATCACAGTAATCTTCTAATTATGATTTTATAGCTTTCATGGTTACTACCTTTGAGAAGAGATGGAGACAGCCAGACTGAATTAAGTGTTATTTATGTGTAGAAAAATGTTAGTAGCTTAGTTTTGTTAGTACAGACAGAAATCTATGGAAAGCTTAGCTGGAAGTCACAGTATTGGTCCATTGTGAGAGATGGATGGCCGAGACTGAGAGAGTGGCTTAGTTTTGTTAGTACAGACAAATGCATGGGAAGTTTAGCCGGAAGTCATAGTATTGGTCCATTGTGAGAGATGGATGGCCAAGAATGGCTTGGTCTCTGTCTCCCCATGGTTTCCTCTGTCCCGGCAGATGAGGGGACATCACAGATCTGGACCGGTGCACCATGTGGGCCACAGCTTAACACACTACGCAAATGAGCAAATGTATCCTTTGTTTTGCACTTTGCATCACAAATACCGTAAAACTAATGCACAGGAAAACCCTCACCACCATCACCACCACCACCAGTCAGTCAGTCAATCAACCTCAGTGTTGTACTAGCTGTTGCCTCTTAAAGAAAAATATAATTATGCACATTCACTAATGGTAATTAGTAGTAAAGTTATACAGCATTAGATACACTCATGCATCCTGCTGAACAAACACACACACACACACACACACATACATGCATGCACACTGTATGAGCTTAATTAAGATCTGGGACACCTAAATTGAGCACATATTTACCATATCTTTCTTTCCCTGTACTTACATATTTTCACTATATGGGGATGGAGATAAATACCTTGTTAAATCAGACATGATTGGATGAAAATTGCCAACTCAGTAGAAGCATCATAATATCAGTCAGCAAAGGGAAATTATTAACCACCAGAGGAGAAAAACATACAACAAAATATCCATTGTGCCATAACTTGTGAATTCCAGGTAAAGTTTTCCATTATTAAGCTTAATGTATGTACCAATAAATACACCTGAGTCCTTTAAGCTAACAGGGTGCCAGCTGGGCGGTACACAGCGTGGCAAAGTTATCACGTCCACAAAAATATGCGTTATGACAAGTCTGTACTAGCCCGGTGTCCCCACTGAGGGAGGCAATCCACGGAATAGTCTTGACGAAGGAACCTCTGCTATAAAAATACTGAAGTTGAGGATGTGTCAGTGTGTTGGTGTGTGTTGGTGTGAGTGAGGCGCTAAGTAAAGAGAGCAAGGAGGATGCCAAGGACCGTCCCCAGCAGGAAGATTGCCACTACACAGCTTAGGATGTAGCAGATGTACCGTCTCCGCTGCACTGTGTTTACGCTCTCAGCACCCTGGGCAAGGAAGGAAGGGATAGGTTACTTTTAAGAGCACAGATGCGTTGCTAAGAGTGTGAATGATGTTATGTGTATGTAGCAGGTGTATTGTCTTCACTACACTGTTTATACTCTCAGCAGCCTGGGGAATGAACAGAAAGATCTAAATTTAAGAACACCAATTTCTTTTACTTTTTATGTATGAGGGGCACTGGCGAAGGGTAACAAAGAACAAAAAAAAAAAAAAAGGGTTGGTCATTGTGATGCTAGTTCCAAAAGTAAGGTCAAAAGGATTATAAAAAAAATTGAAGATGAGTCTCTTGAAATGCTTGGTGAAAGAATGAAAAGGCTGGTTTTAAGAACACTGATGCATTAGTAAGAATGTGAATGTGTGTAGAAATGTGTGGTGCTTTGTCTAGGCCATTGTGTGTAGGATTGTTGGCCTGGTATATAGGTACATAGATTACACTGCTTGAATGATGCATCAATGACTAAAAACTTCCCCAGTAATTTTCTGTTTTGAAATATGAAATGAATATGAAGAAAGGTATTTATAGGAGAAAGAAAAAAATAATTCTAAGAGAGAGACAGGCAAAAACTGGCTCATAAATAGGATTGCAAGTGAGTAGAACAAACTCTGCAAGCATGTAGTAAGTGACTAGACATTAGATATTTTTAGAAGGTTGAAGAACTCTGTAGAAGATAAGTTTGAGATGATGCCTTGTGTAGACCAACTGGCCTCTTGTAGTCTTATTCTCTTATTACAGAAGCCATGAAGGAATGTAATCAGATGAAGACATAAAATATCAAATAAACATATCAAAGAATGACTGAGATGAAAGTTAGATTGAGAAATACATACAGGAAAAGAACATCTATCTATCTATACAACAAGCCAGCAATCCTAAATAGGGTGGCTCAGACAATGCACCACACACTCAAGCGCACACATCAGACAAGGGAAAAGAAGATAAAGTATTAAATAAATACCCAAAGAAAAGGATAGCTGAGATGAATATTAGAGAGATACATGAAGCTAGTGGATATGTACTATGCATTCCACATCACTAAGTCTTTTCCTGCCTATCTGTACATACCACCTCCCTAGCCATATAACACTACCATATAAGCATGCTAAGATAGATAGAGAGTGACTCACCACAGACTCGGCCTCAGAACAGCCTGACTCATTGTTGTCGTGGAAGGAAGGTGAGTCGTCATTTATGGCTGCCAGGAGCTGCTTCTCAGTGATCTCGTCCAGCACCCACGCCTTCAGGTCCAAGCTGCTCTCCATCACGTTGATCAAGTTCCGCAGGTCAATGAGCTCCCTGGGTGGGTGTAATTTGTACCGTATGGTGTGTAATGTATGGTATTCAAAATTTGAGAAACGTCTTGAAATCTTCCTCTTGCATTGTGTCTTGATGCTTTTGTGTCTGTGTGTGTGTGTGTGTGTATGTGTGTGATCCCTTCATGACTTGATATTTGTTGTTCATTAATTTATTTTATAAAGGAATTACACACACAGATCATGATTCAGTGTGAGCCTAGAGTAATTAGTTATATATGTAGTATGTATCTGTAATTTGTAGCATATAGATGTACCTCTTCTTTGACACTAAGGGTGACCACTACTAATACATCTGCTGTCATTCATTGCTGCCACTGAACCTCAAAACAACACCTCAAGATCAGTACAATCTTTCAACACATTTTTGCTTTGAGAAATAATATACTTCCCTGATGCAACCAGATAAATTTAGTCTATAACTACATTTATCTTCTAACTTTGCTAATATACATATATAACCTGCTTAAAACTGAAAAAAAATTAATTAATTTAATCTCTATATGTATAACCTAGTTTAGACCAAAAAATATGTATTTACTTTATCTATATATCCTAGTTTATAACATTAAGAAATAACAGTTCCCTCTGATTCAATATGACTTGACTCAGCATATGTTAACCTTACTTTTGCAACTGATTGACCTCGGCTCTTTCCAGTGCTTGTCTGTCATCCAGGGGTAGCTCCAGTGCCTCCAGGGATGCTGGGCCAGGCCGGTGGCTGCCCCCATACTCATGCACCCCTGTGTTGATGAGTCCCACAGGCCCTAAGTGTAGCCCAAAGGTATGCTGCAGGGTGAGTGTTCTCAGCATCTCCTGTTCTGTTGATGTACCAGGGAGAGAACTTACCACAGGGAAGGAGGAGGTATGGTGGCAGTGTTAGGGAAGCTGTGTCATTATCTAATATATATTTTATAGCCTCATTTCATCTCATATTTTATAGTCTCATCTCATCTCATCTCCTCTTCTGTAGACACACAAGGGAGGCAGTTCAGCAGAGGGAAGGAAGAGGTGTGGTGGCTGTCTTAGGGAAGCTGTGTCCCTATTTTATAATTATCTTATACCCTCTAAAGATAACTGTATCCCACTTTTACCATATTACAAGGCTACTCTCATAGTCTCACAGGGCTGTAATAATTACTGCCTGTTTATTTACTGTGTGCTTTAACTTCGGTTTGATAATCAATGCAAGGAGAGTTTCACTGTGTGTCCAATATTTTGTATTAATTTGTTATTCAATATGATATTATACTCTCTAATTTAATGGTTATGGCTTTTATATTGCATTCACCATTGTATTAGAATAAAAAATGAGGTTTTAATGTTACAGTTAGCGTTGAAAAGGAATGAGAACACGGGTTGATTCTTATATTAGCAACCATTTAAGTTTACCGAGAATGCGTAGCGTAGCCGCACCTCAAAAAAGTCTACGGTGGGAGCGTGCCGTGTTTCATTAACTCTATGGGAATGCGCGCCACATTTTCCTGCGAATACTTGTATTGCATCTCTTATTTCACGGCGATGACAAAACCACTATTACCCATATTTATAAACAATCCTACCTATTTATAATTCTAGCACTTATTCAATAACTCACTAAGACTATTGTTCCCTAGATATTGTGAAGGAAAGGGGAAGGTTTACAAGATTATTAGACACGTAATATCATATTTGTTGATTCACTTAACACTCTTATGCAGCAAAGTCTATTCCCTTATAAAATTACAGCACTTACTCAATAGTTAAACTGGACTTCAATTATATACAGCTTGTGAGGGGAAAGGGGGGGAGAGGAAGGGGAAGGTTTACAAGACAGTGTAACACGTCTTATAAGGTTTGTTGTCTCACCTAACACTCTTATACAGCAGAACAGAATCCTCCACAGCCTGGCCACTTCAGGTCTCACTGGGTCTGTTCTGCAATGGCGTGGAGGAGAAATATTAGCCATGCTGGATAGAAATGTGCAAATGTCTCACTGTTTGCCTTTAGGGCGATAGACTGAGTGATGTTAGATAGAAATGCATAGAAAATTTATGCGTAATATTCTTTCGCTTGTCTATAACGCTAAAGCAACATTGGCTTAATACATGAGAACGAGCAGAGAGAGACAGAGAGAGTAACCCACGTATCTTCACTCACTCTAGTAGGTAAGGGTTCAGTTTGTTCTTGGCTTGTCTGGCGAGGTCTTGTGCTCTCCGCCTCGACCTCTTCAGTTCGTCCCTCAGCTGCTCACAGTCCCCGCTGCCTCCCACACCCACGGCCAGGTGACGGTAGTTCGAAGTCTCGCGGTTTAGCTCCCGTATCAGCTGAGAGAGAGAGAGAGAGAGAGAGAGAGAGAGAGAGAGAGAGAGAGAGAGAGAGAGAGAGAGAGAGAGAGAGCTTAGCACAGTCATTTGGGAGTACCTTAAAGAAATAGGAGGGAGAGAAAAAAAAGAAGAGGAAAAATAGAAGATTGCAATATAATAGTCTCAAACACTGTCTTGCCAGCAAAGTCGAAGGGAAAGAAAAGATCACAATAACAGTACCTTCAAACACTCGAGCTTGCCAACAGAGAGAGAGAGATAATGCAATACAATAATACCTTCAAACACTCGATCTCGTTAACAAACTAAAGGGAGACAGTGAAATAAGGGAAAGAGAGCGATGATAGTGTACCTCCAAGCACTCAGTCTCAAAGGAAAACAGTGCAATAATAAGGTAAAAAATACAATAACATTACCTTCAAACACTCAGTCTTCCCAGCAAACTCTAGCGGGATGGGCAGGTTGCGAGTGTCAGGGTGTGAACAGTAGGGGATCCACATGGTGCGTCCAGCCAAGCCCCCAGCAGGTCCTCCTCCCAGTGCATTGAGTGACCCATGACTGCCCCCTCCTCCGCCGCCCCCGCGACCCCACATGACCCACCTCGGTCCTGGGGGGGTGGGGGAGAGGAGGTTAGTAGGGAGGGAGTGGGGAGTATGGGAAGGAAGTGGGGGTTTGCTACGGTATAAAAGAAAGGGTGTGGGTTAGTGGTGGTGCAGGGGAGGGAGTGGGCAAGTAAGAGACCAGAATAGTAGTCTTATCTCGGAGCTAAATATACGCGAAGTGGGGCAGAATGTGTCACTTGCGGAATGGAATCAACTCAGCTGTCACATCAGACACAAACGAATCTCACACGCTCTTCCTTTGTCGTAAAAGTGACCTAAATGGTCACATACGTCACCAAAATGAGAAAGACATTCAACATACGCTTCTAAAAGAGACCAGAAGACCGCAAAATTATGCACTCATAAAAAAAAAACGCCATTTCTTCCCTTGTTATGGAGTGCCCTGCTTAAACACACCCTAAAAATTCCAAATCTTAAACGCAAATACTGTAATTTCATTTTTTAGCGAATATTTTCTCTTGGACATTAGTGTCCCCTTAACTTATCAAGTGCCAGACACCTTTATAAATCCACACGCATGAATATTAAATAAAAAGACAGATAAACTGCGTATCACAGCCACTTTGGAAACCAACATTCCTCCTCATCAAGTGACAGTTCTTACGTTACTTAAATATTATGAACACACGTAAAAAAAATAACAAATAAATAGTTAAAAGTCCTACCAGTTTATCCTCAATGTGCGGACGATTGTAGGAGACGAAGAAGAAGGAGGAGAGGCTGAAGAAGGATGTCAGAGCAGCAGGGAGTCCTTCTGTGTAGCTTCAAGAGTCGATGTGAAGGACGTTGGCCGAATAGGATCCTCTGTCTATCTAAAGGCGACATGAGATCCACATAGGAAGCTTATGCGGGGGAGATAAAACACTTAACGACATGAAAGCACTTATTTACGCCTTCTCCTTAGCCTGTCACAGCACAGTAAGAGAAGGGCACACACACCCGCACCACCAGGTCACAGAGTAGAGTAAACGAAGGACAAGTATCACAGGGACGGTTCTTAGTTGCGAAAAAATCACTTCTGCAGCCTCCTTTCTCTCAGGATAGAAGGTGGTGGCATAACAGGTGGGCAGAGACGAGGAGGAGAGCGATCACAGAGCCAAGGAAAGGCAGGGTGAGGGACGAGGAAGGTTGGGTGAAGGGGAAAATCTCCCGTTCCAGCAGCCTCCCATTGCCACGATCATAGACTCAACAAGTGCGTGAGGCCGGTCGTCGCTGCCTGGCGCAAAAGGAACATTTCATTCATGCCTCACTCCGCCTCGGTCTGCAATTCATTCTGGGCTGTGTTGACTCTCCTAACACCGCCTTGAGTCCTGACTGGCGGTGTTCTCCTTGGCATGATGCGTGGGGACCGTGGCTGACTTGTGTGGGACGAGAAATGAGACTCAGACGAGATAAGGTCATGACTACTCGCCACGTTCTCGTACTAGAGGCTCTAAAGTCGGCAGTCTCCGCCTTCCAGTCCCTCGTACGTGGTAAAATGTTCTTCCATGACTTACGAAGCACGCAGCCCTCTCAGCACCGCGTCCATTTTCAGAGAGGTGCAGGGAAGAGCTGTCTTCCTCGAAAGGTGACAGTAGGAAGAGCTCAAATTGAAGAATCTTTGCTTCCCTGGCAGCCCCCGTCCAGTCCCTTGTTGATCAATAGCAATCAGGGTTCTGGCGAGCCGCTCTGTCCTCATTGGTCCATTTATGCCAAACTCGCCTGGGTATTGGTTAACAAAGACCAGACGAGGCTCGATCAATATCTGCTGGCGGGAGGCAAGGCGTGCACTCATGAGACGGGAAATTGGCGCTTATTCCACGAGTCTTTTTCGAGAAATTGCGAGAGACTCCAAGCATTAGCAGGCAGACCTGTACAAAGATCCTTGCTAGGGTGTTTGACTACATTACGCTGCATTACATTAACTACATTGTCAAAGAAAAAAAAATAGCTCCAGTTTTGAAGAAGATGGGAAACTAGTATGGCTATAGATAAGCGGACTGACATTTCATCTGGCACGCTAATCCTGTCATTGTATCCTCTCTGTAGCAGCCTTCATCAAACAGTATTGGAGGAAATGTAACTACGGTATTGAAGCGGAGGGGAAACTAGTGTATTTATAGATAGGGGACCGGCATTCTATCTCTCACTCTAATCCTATCACCGCATCTTCTTTATTGTTAGACAAGATCTGTAGCAGCCTTCCTCTAATGCTGTGATGTAGTGAACTAGCGTATTCGTTTGGTGCAATCGAACAGCGTAGAAAGGACCAAGAAGAGTTTGAATTTAATATAGTTAGTAATAGTACAGTGTGATGAAATATAAGATCTGTTGTTTTAAGTATACTTAGATGAGTTACTGTGATATCGTAATAGTCTAGTATAGTGAAATATGAGATATGTTGCTTTCAGTAGCTATGACATAAGAAGAGTTTTACTGTGATACTGTATACAGTATAATGCGGTGCTGCTAAGAGACACGTACTGCATTATACTAAAAAGAAAGAGAGAAAAATTATAAAGGAGATTAATCGACTGCGTGGAGAAGGATGTAAGACGGAAAGGGATACACGAAGCAGAGACATTCAATACAACCCAAACAGCGACAAAATTTAGACAAGATAATGCAATGATAGTGATCTGTTATTTTAAATCCCTGTTGTGGTTTACTTATTCTGATGCGTGTCATTATTTGTTGTTGGACTGTGAATGAAAATCACGCAGTCTGTTATTGTTGTAAGCGACATGCTTTAAGGCGTGTTTACACGAAGCAATTCATGGCTGTTTTTAGCCGGAATGCGCTGCCGGGAGCAAAATGCACCCTGCTGAATTGCCCGGCTGAATTGCCTGTCCACTTCCCCATCCATCCACCCGTCCACTCACCTACACAAAACCCACCATCCACACCTCATCCACACAATAGAAATAATCTTCAATTTAAAGAAAATTAACGTAATTTAAACTCTGGTGTTTCAAACATCACGCCACGACGCAGGCAGGTGTCTACTGCATATATATATATATATATATATATATATATATATATATATATATATATATATATATATATATATATATATATATATATATATATATATATATATAGTTAATTAAATCTATTTTATAGAAATAAAAAGTAAAAACCCCGACACTTATGGGTATCTTCTAATGACAGTTCAATTACTATACAAAGGTGAATATCATGTAATCTTTGTTGTCGCTTACATTTATAAGAGGCAGGACAGCGTCTTGTAGCCTTTATCTCCCTCCACCTCCAATCATTTCTCTGCCTCCAGAGGTCAATCCATAGACGCAAGGGAATGATGACCTCTCCTCACCCTCCACCTGCGCTGTGTGTGTGTGTGTGTGTGTGTGTGTGTGTGTGTTATATTGTAAAAATTGCCCTGAACGTTTAGGTATGAGAGAGAGAGAGAGAGAGAGAGAGAGAGAGAGAGAGAGAGAGAGAGAGAGAGAGAGAGAGAGAGAGAGAGAGAGAGAGAGAGAGAAATTTTATATATATATATGTCACGCATAATGTGGATAATTGCCTAATGTGAACATTAGGCAGTGAAATTGCCTAATGTTCACATTAGGCAATTTGTTTGCACGATGTTGACAATAGGCAACTTACTTGCTTAATGTCCACTTTAGGCATGATTTTCAAATTAGGCAAGGGTATTTTGCCTAATGTGAATTGAATGACAAACCAGTGTCTACAGTTTGGTTAGGTTAGGTTAGGTTAGGTTAGGTTAGGTTAGGTTAGGTTAGGTTAGGTTAGGTTAGGTTAGGTTAGGTTAGGTTAGGTTAGGTTAGGTTAGATTAGCTGATGAGAAGGTTAGGTTAGGTTAGGTTAGGTTAGGTTAGGTTAGGTTAGGTTAGGTTAGGTTAGGTTAGGTTAGGTTAGGTTAGCCCATATCAGCCCAGAGAGAGAGCACATCAGCATCGTCACGTCCGTAATCAATTGCGTCTCGGTATGTTTTCCTTATTCACATTGGGCAAAATTGAGCTGCATAATTTGAACAATAGGCATTTTTTGCCTAATGTTAACAATTTGTAAACTTTACGCAACCTACTTGCTTGATGTGCACATTAGGCAATTTTCTGCCTAATGTTCACATTAGGCAATTGTCCACATTATGCGTAACATATATATATATATATATATATATATATATATATATATATATATATATATATATATATATATATAGAGAGAGAGAGAGAGAGAGAGAGAGAGAGAGAGAGAGAGAGAGAGAGAGAGAGAGAGAGAGAGAGAGAGAGAGAGAGAGAGAGAGAGAGAGAGAGAGAGAGAGAGAGTATAAACAAGGAGAGAGTGTACTGTACATGTGCATAAAGACGAAATAAAAACTTTTAATAACAAAAAGTACAAGAAACATCACTAATAAAACTAAAGTAAATAATAAAATACACCCGTAGAGTAGACTTAACCGCAGAAGAGGGTGAGAACTGAGAAAGTGTTGGAACTATTGACTGGCGAGGAGGAGGAGGAAGAAGAAGAAGAGCAATCGATGAGTCACCAGCAGTGGTTGGTGCCCCGCCTTGACCAGATATTTCTCATACAGCAGGCGCCATTCCTTCCCAACACCTCACCATGTCGGACAGGAAGGCGGAGTTGGAGAGGAAGAAAGCCAAGTTAATGGCGCTGAGGGAGGAGAAGGAGCGGAGGAAAAGAGAGAAGGAGCAAAAAGAGGTATGGCGAACTTTTGACGTTTCGGTAAATTTCTGCTCTCTCTTTCTTTCGTTGTTTTCTTCTCTCCATGTTGTCTTGTTTTACTCTGTTCTTCTTCTTCTGTTTCTTCTTTTTTTCTAACGTTGCTTCTTTTGACATTTTGATTGATATTTCTCTCCCCGTGTCTTCTCTTCTTCCTCCCTTGTGTTCTTTCCTCTTCCATAATTTACTTTGGTTATGATTTAGGGAGCAAATATGCAATGTACAGGTAGCCATGTGTAATTACGGTGCACTGGTGAGTGATGGTTACCTGCCATTCATCAGGTGACTTTTTTTTATATTTCAGGTACCGGTATTGTTAACTGACAGTTCTCTTATTTCTTACTGTTTTTTTGGGTTATTTTCGTGAATGCCTCTGTTATTCCTGGATGAGGAGGCGCAGAGTTGATGTAGGGACATATTTCAGTCTGGCAGAAATATGATATGTAACCCTTTGGCTGCTGCCCCAAATGGCTCCCTTACCTCCCAGAAATTTTTTTTATTGGCTAAATCTATTAGAAATAATAAGAACAATGTAAAAAGTAAAAAGACCAACCCACTATGACCATTTTTGGGTTATAGCTCCCTGCAAATTTTGGCATGGGTTAGCTAGTCATGGGTGGATGGGACTGAAGATCTAACTGTGGATGCAGGATGATCCACGTTACTTTCATCACCACTGTTGCCGTGAAGTAATCCACGGCAAACTGTTTTTGGAGCCTTTATTGTTGAATGAAGAGAGGAATAGTGGAAAAGTCATGGTATGGGTACTTCACTTTCCTCCCCATTGCTCCACTGAACATAATCCTTGTCTCTATCACTGTCTTTACTATCATTCTAGTCACCATCAGTGCAAACACTACCACATTCGTCCAACAGACAGCCAAAATCTGGCGTATGCACAGTAGTGTTACCGCAGCATGACATGATTCCCCTATAGTGGGCAAACACAGAGTGAGTTATTGTTCTTAGTAGGCTAGGTTGGCAGCTTGGATGGGAGGGAGGAGTGGTATGCAGCTTGGTCCTGTCTGCACCTCTCCTCTTCATCACTCATTACACTGTTTTCTTGCAATGTGACAAACAACCTACTGGTGTCACTTGCTTCTTTGTCTACCAGTGCGACCTCCTCTTTCCCAGCCACTCATCCGCTTCCAGCCAGCGTATTACAGGTGTGAGGTCTGTGTCAGTCCACTTTGCGTCCCACCATTGCTTGTTGGCCTCACTGGTTCACCCTCAATAGCACACTTGCCACCCTGATGGCCTGGGCTAACACCTTTCCAGGGTCATGCATCCCTAGGCTCCGACAAAGTGCTGTGGTGGTCATGTCCCTTCAGCATGGGACACACAGGCAGCCCCTTGACACCAGTAGCCTGCTCCTTCTCCCGCTGAAGGGTAGCCTGCCTCTCCACAGTGACCCAAAGCCTGGTGACTTCCTTACACAACTCCACCTGCTTCACTGGCTTCACATTTCTCAATCTCCATGTTCATTTCATCCAGCTGTTGCACCAGCTTATCCTGAAGACTCTTGCAGTGTTTAGGTGTGAGCTGTCATGCCTCCTTTGTTACTGCCATTGGTCTGTTTTCCATTACTTCATGGAAGTCTTGTGCCAGAGTGTCTATTTTTGTGTTTATACTCTGCAATATTTCTTACTCCTGTGTATCTTTTCTGGTTCACAGTGTGCCATCGCTACCATCATGTTCATCAACTCATTTAGTTTCTGGTTACTATTTGCAACAGCCTGTGGCACAATCTCACCCATGCCTTGGCCCTCCATCTTGCCTGCCACAACCACAAGTCACTATGGCATACTGCACTCTCTGTACCAGAATATCCCACTCCCAGAAACCAACTGTTGTGCACTCACCATCTAAGTGAGGCTTGTTTGTGCAGGTGTGGGTGTGGAGGCCAGGAGCTTAGGCCCTCATGTTTTATCCGTGGTTCTGTTACTTGGTTGTCTTTAGTTCAGGTTATAGGAGATTTAGGACAGCCAGAAGATGTCTTGAGTTGTAACATGGCTTAGTCGTTTCTAGTTTGTATTGGAGGTTGCGTTGGTAAGATGCCTTGGCTGTTTTTAGGTGCGTTGGTAAGATGTCTTGGCTGTTTTTAGATGATTGTGGAAGGTGTTACGGAAATCTGCATAACAGGACAGCATGTTATTGAGGAGAAACACACTTGCTGCTTACTGTTTACTGTTGATGAGCTTGCACACCACTTTCCATTGCTGATGCAACTTAAGAAACACTATAGAAAGTATGTAGATAAAGGAAGTAGTTTGCAGAGAGCTATGGTAAGGTCAAGAAATGAAAAATTGCACTGTGTATGTTATAGTAGGTTAGATGAGGTTAGGTTAGTGATATCTGGGAGGTGCAGGTCCTTCACTTAGGTTAGGTTAATTTAGTGACCTGTTGGTTCATCTGGAAAGTGCAGCCCTTTCAGTTAGGTTATGTTACATTAGTGACTTATGAGGACTTCCAGATTCCTACCAGATCCCCATGTTTGTTGTGAGTAGGGAAGGAAGAAAGGAGACTGGGGCATGCATCTCTTAAGGCAACATTTATTGAAAGATAATCAGGATGTTAGAATTATTTCACTGTTTTTAGATTACGGAGGATGTTTAAGATTTGAAGTGTCTTGGCTATGGCTTAGACTGGGAGATGTGTTTAGGCATTTAGATGCCCCAGACATTTATAGTTCAGACTGAGTTTAGGTAGTTAGACATCTCAGACACTTATAGTTTAGACCGAGTAGGTGTTTGTCATGTCTTCCCCTTATGCATTCCATATAAACACTGAAAGAGATCTCAAGGTGGGATTAATCTTTAGCTACTAGAGGCTTTTGCAGGGGAATGAACATCTTAGAGAAGCAAAGGCAGTGTCTCAGATGTTGTGACCGTAACGTTCATTGGGTCCCAAGATGATACATAGGCGTCTGTAATCCTGGTCATTAGAAGATAAGAAAACAAGGGAAGCTGCAAGAAGCCATCAGACCTACACAGTGATGTTTCTATGTGAATCATGCCTACCTGTTACCACCCATCATCCTTGTCTAAATTTATCAAGTCTTCTTTTAAAGCTCTCTACATTAAGGCTATGAGATGGCTTGGCTGTCTTTTTGTTGAGACTGGGAGGTGTTTGGACTGTGTGATCTCTCAGTTATCTTCAATTAAGACTGGGAGATGTCTGGGCCACAAGACATGATTTTTACTTCAGACTTCGTGGTGTTTGGGCCATAAGACATTTCAGGTATCTTTAGTTGGAGATTCAGAGGTGTTTGGCAGCAAAACATCTCAATTATAAGAGGGCTCAGGCATTTCTAGATCAGACAGTGTTAGACAAGTGCCCATAAAGATGAAATGGCCTGTTATTGTGTATGGAAACTCCTGCAGTTATAATGGGTCATAATGAATCTTTTGTACAAAAGTAGTTGATACATTCTTCATGTTGAGTAAATATTCCACAGAACTGGTGAATGAATCAAAATACTCCTCTGATGTACTTTTCAACTTAGGAAAATTAATAAAACTCTTCTCTGAGATGCCCTTGAGATTAAGAAAGCAATGTAAAGGCCCTTCTCTTCCCAGTACATATCATTGTCCACACACACACACACACACACACACACACACACACACACACACACACACACACACACACACACACACACACACACACACACACACACACACACACACACCTCACCAACCCTTTACAAGTTTACTTATATAGGTTGGTATTAATGACAGAAATTATGATAGAGTGAGTATTTGAAATGATAACTAGAGCATCTCATTCAGCCAGGTTCTTTGTCCCTCCTTGACAGGTGTGTTTGCTGGCATGTGAAAGCAAGAAAAAAAAAGATAGGAAAGGAGGAATATATCTGAAAATCAACAAAGCTTAGGAGACCATGAAAAGTTAAATAAGTATTGATGCCTATAAAGTTTGCCTTCATTTTTACCTTTCCTTGTTCAGTGTGTGTGTGTGTGTTTGTGTGTGTGTAAATGACTGGAGCATGTAATGTTGTTTAGAGGAAAGACACACAGACAGGCAGGCAGGCAGACATGCAAGGAAGTGTGTGTGTGTGTGTGTGTGTGGTTGGAGAGTGCAGAAGAGGAAGTAATAGTGATTCAAGTGGCAATGGTGGTAGTGGTGGTGGTAGTGTTAGATGCTAGTTATCATTATTATTATTACAAGTTTTGTCACCATCACAATACAGAGAAGCGAGACACGAGTGAGTAATGAGTAGGGAGAGGATATACAGCGTGACGTGAGTGTACAAGAATGTAGCATATAATAGAAAAAAAAAAGATAGAATAAGAAATGTAAGATTATGATGCTAGATAAGAGAGGGGAGTGTATTAAAACTGTTCATGGTAGTGGTGGTGGTGGTGGTGGTAGTAGTATTAGTAGTAGTTACAGCCACCGCCTCCACCACCACCGCCACCACAGGGATCACGCCTCGCTGGCAGCAATGATTACTCTCGACCAACGCACCCTTTCCTCTCTCTCTCTCTCTCTCTCTCTCTCTCTCTCTCTCTCTCTCTCATCTTCTTCAACTTGGTAACTCCTACTCCACCTCTTCCTCTTCCTAATACAAGTTATTCCTCCCTCCTTTTCCCCAACCACTTATTCTGTTCCTCCTCCTCCATCCCTTTCTCCCACCCCCTCCTAATACAAGTTACCCCTCCCTCCTCTTCTCCCCCAAACACTTGTTCTCTCCTCCTCCTCCACCTCTTCCTCTCACCCTCTCTTCACCTCTTTTATCACTCGTCATTCCCTCCCATTCCTCTCCTCCCCATTCTCCTCCTCCTTTCCCCCCCCTTATCTCTCTTTATCTCATCACTTATTCTCACTAACCCACAACTTAACTAATTTCTTTAATATATGTGTTTAGAATCACCACGTGAACCGTATTTTTTTTTTTTTTTTTTTTGTTGGGGCGGTCCTGCTTCTATCTGTATCTCTGCCTGTCTTTTTTTTTTTCTCCCGTGACAGACAAGCGAGAGAAGCTTAAAGGGACACACGGTAACTAGTAATACGGTAACTGGTAACTCGGCTGTCATGAAACTCGTGGCGCACCTTCCTCTCTCTCTCTCTCTCTCTCTCTCTCTCTCTCTCTCTCTTCTTCCTCCTCACACACACACACAGTCATGAATCAGTGTTGGTCTGGCTAGCGTGCTGGTTGTGTGTGTATGTGAGAGTGTGTCGCTGCAGTGTCTCTCTCTCTCTCTCTAGGACCATATTTGAAACTTATCTGCGCTGCTCCCCGTCTACATTCGAAAGGCTCTATGTAGTTGAAGTGACACTGGTTTTTAAGGATTTAAGGATGCTTTTATGGTTTTAGTGACAAATGAACATGGTTTTTGTATTAATATTAAGAGAAACACACTTGAGAATCCGGCTGATCACCTCTGTGGCCTTTCAAGATAGTAACAGAGAGAGCTAAGGAGTGTATTGTGGGCGCTTATAGTAGTGTGGTGCATAGCTAAACGACGTGCAGTTTCGTTGTCACGTGATCAAATGAAAAAGTTCCCTTCTCCCCCATATGGAGTTAGTGACTGGGGACTAGTGCGTGGCTGTGTGTTGGCCTTGTAGTTTTGGTGAAGTGGAAAGCACGAGTGGAGTTTCTGGCTATCTTGAAAAAAAGTTAAAACTTAACATTGGTGATTTTACGAGTTAATTTTTGCCATACATTTTTTTTTATTTTTTGCATTTTTTAATATTTAGTTATTTGAGTGGGAAGTTTTTGTCACGAACGAATGAATATAACTTTACATTGGTGAGATGTTAGTAATTGTTTTTTATACCATTTCCTGCTTATTATTTATTGAAGTGTGAAGCAAGGACGGAGCAATATTACAGAACCAGTGTACGATAGTTTGTCGGGATTGTTAGGCAGTATTAGAATGCACATTGTTTGCCGTGCTGCCAGGTGTGACGGGGGATATATATTAGAGAGAGAGAGAGAGAGAGAGAGAGAGAGAGAGAGAGAGAGAGGGAGGAGGGGGTTGTTGCATTATTGATTGTTACCTCATTCTGCCCTCATTTTTTCCCGTTCCTCTACGAAATGGCTAACAGTTACATAGTCTCTCTCTCTCTCTCTCTCTCTCTCTCTCTCTCTCTCTCTCTCTCTCTCTCTCTCTCTCTCTCTCTCTCTCTCTCTCTCTCTCTCTCTCTCTCAAGGACTTTCCACTTACCTTCCTTCCGTCATCCTCTTCCCTTTATCCGTCCCCTCCCTCCCTTCCTCTGTTCCATCCTTCCTCTCTCTCTCTCTCTCTCTCTCTCTCTCTCTCTCTCTCTCTCATCTCTCTCTCTCTCTCTCTCTCTCTCTCTCGTATTTTTTTTTATCTCCCCAAGAGATAAACTTCTTTACGCAAATCCACCTCCTCCTCCTCCTCCTCCATCTTACATCCTGCATTCGTAGGGAATTTACCTGTTGAATTCTCTCTCTCTCTCTCTCTCTCTCTCTCTCTCTCTCTCTCTCTCTCTCTCTCTCTCTCTCTCTCTCTCTCTCTCTCTCTCTCTCTCTCTCTCTCTCTCAGCCAGTCAGATTGCATTCCCCTAAAGCCAAGTGGGTGGATGGGCGGGGCTACTCACACCTGTACTCCCATCCCCTCCTCCTCCTCCTCCTCCTCTTCCTCCTCCTCGTGTTCCAATGTAATCAGGTAAAAGGTGATGTGCTCAGCTTATCCAGTTATCCAATTACATAATTACTATTTAAATTCTGGATGCTTCTCTTAATTATCCAGCATTCCTTCCCATTATGTGCTATTTATCTTTTTATTTGTATTTATTTATTATTTACCTAAATAAGTGAATGGCAGAATGGGTGTTTTTTATATGATTCTCCTCTATTTTATCATTCATCATTCATTATTTGTCATTTATCATTACTTACTACTGGTACTGGTGGTGGTAGGTTTGGTCAAGTTAAGGTTGGCACTTTTGCATTAACAAGGGAGATAACCTAGGTACTCTCCACCAATTGTTATCTTGTATTTTCTCAGTCATGGCTAACTGGAGGTTTGGCAAGGCTGGAAGACCTCCTGTAGTACTAGATGGGTTGCTAATTACCTTTACTCATCTAACACAGTGGTATCTTGCATTGAAATTTTACTGTGTTATAACTAATTGGAGGTTTGGCAAAGCTTGGGGACTTCTGTAGTACTAGGTGGGTTAGAACTACAAAGATTAAACTTCCTTGCTGATTTCCATTAGTCATCAAACACCATTACATCTTATATTTACTCTGTCATATCTAGTTGGTGATCTAGTAAAGCTTGACAACAGCTTATAGTCCTAGATGGGTTAAAACTGCTAAGATCACACTCCCTAGCAGATTTATTTGTTTATTGAAGCCAACAGGTGTAGAAATTCTTGGCATATCAATAACAGGTGTAGTGTTTATTGATACAGTAACATTATAAGTATAGTATCCATTGCCTTAACTGTAGGAGTTGTCCATTGGCATAACAATTGGTGCAGTGAACAGTAGGTAGTGTGATGCAAGGATGCAGTGGATTGTAGTGTTGTGCTGTGTTGTGTAGTGACAAGGCACATTCTTCCCCAAGGAGAGAGAGAGAGAGAGAGAGAGAGAGAGAGAGAGAGAGAGAGAGAGAGAGAGAGAGAGAGAGAGAGAGAGAGAGAAATGAGCAAGAAATGTTGACAATATATAAGAGAGAGTGAGGGTCAAGAATAAGGAGACTAGTGGGACAGGAGAGAGAGAGAGAGAGAGAGAGAGAGAGAGAGAGAGAGAGAGAGAGAGAGAGAGAGAGAGAGAGAGAGAGAGAGAGAGAGAGTAATGAATAATGTGCAAATTACAGCAAAACATAAGTTATTCAGAGGCATAGATACTGAATAAGTGAAATGATTGGAAGTGCTTCATTCACCTAAATATGTATTGCAGAAAAATATATATCGGTACATACCAGCCAGGCACCTCACCAAGGAAACAATGACATGTGACAGTTGTGGAAAAGTATAAAATTTACCAAAAAAAAAAATAAATAAATAACTAAAAAAAATGGGTAACAGTCTTTAAAAAGAAAAAAAAATAATAAAAAAAAATTTCAGTGTATTTAAAGAAAGTGCAAAATCATATACCAAGAAAAAGAAAAATAACAAAAAAAAAGCAAGAAAACTGACAAAAAAAAACAGAAAAAAGAGACAGGCAGGCACGCACTCACGCACAAAAAAATAGCAGCGTGACAGAAAGCTCACAAAGCACAGGACAAAGGCAGGATCCTGTGGTGCGTGAGCCATGGAGGGTCTGGGTCTTGGTCTGGGCTTTGGCTCCCCGGACAGGCGCAGTGTGTGGAAGGAGGAGAAGGAACGCAAGCTGGCCAAACTCAAGCAACTGAGAGCCGAGCGAGAGAAGAGGAGGCGGGGACAGCTGGAGAAGGAGGTGCTGGTGGTGGTGGTGGTGAAGGATTGCTGTCTTGGTTATGATTGGAGGAGTGGAATGCCTGATTATTATTGTTATTATTATTACTATTATTATTATTATTATTATTATTATTATTATTATTATTATTATTATTATTATTATTAATGAAATATAAACAGTGAATAGAGATTAGGGTCATAGACTAGGCACCAGTGAGTGTCAGAGAGGTAAGCTCTGTTTCCCTGGCAGGCTCAGGAGGCAGCAGCGAGGGCCAGCAATGCCCCACGTGATGACCAGGACTTGGACAAGGTGCTGGCGTCCCTCGGGGTGGCGCCTGTGTCAGGTGAGGCGACATTTAGTGCTCTGGGGCATCAGGGAGGGACCAGTGGGGATGTGGGGACTGTTTTTGTTGTGTTATTGTTTGTATATATGTATATATTTTGTTTTTAGGTACTTGAGATTTTTTTTTCTTGTGAATTGTTAGTATACTTTCCACTGATTACTCAGATCATGTGATAATCTCCACTAATGGTTGACCAACATCATGGATAGATCGATAGATGATTTATGTATTGTTTTTATACTCTTGAATTGTTAGCATATTTCACTTCACTGTAAGGTCTCAAGATAAGCTCCCCTAATGATGGGCCGGCAGGAGGCACAAGGTCGGGTCAGCTGGGTGTTGCCTCAGCCGTGGAAGACAAGGTGGTTAGGACAGGTCAGGTCTTGGGTGAACTAACTCCTGTGCGAACCTTTTGTTGAAGTGACAGACTGACTGGCGTTCTGGTTTACACCTTTTAATGCGGTGTGGATTTGCATTGTCATTACTGTTAACATTACCATATTTTGATTCCCAGTATTATTCCCTCCCAGCCTTTTACTTTGCTTCCCTTGTATGCAAACCTTGTATTTTTTCCTACCAGTGCCTTTCCTTCCCTTCTCTTCTGCTGATGCATACATTTCCCCTTCCTTTTGACATGATATATAATGTTTTCTCTTCTGTTTTGGCTTAAGAACATAAGATAGGGGAAGCTGCAAGAAGTCATCAAGCCTACACATGGCTGTCCCTGTATAAAGCATGTCCACTGTGTAATCTTTTATCTCCTTCCCACTCAGATATCCCCACAGTTTCTTTACCCTAGTCAGTTTCTGTTGTTCTTATTATACAAATTTTCCACTTACATGTCGTCTTCTCTATTCCTCCACCCCAATCAGTCTGGTATCCTTGTATTGACTACTATCCCTACTAATCCTCCCCTGTGTCATCCTCACTGTTTCTCAATCCCCATCAGGCTCTCCCTATATTGTTTGCAGTCCTTCCCTTCTCTCCTCCCCACCCAGATGTCATCCTCACTGCTTCTGTCCTCATATTGTCTGCTTTCCTTACCGATACTGATCATTCTTTGATCTTCTGACCCCACAGATGTCCTCCTCAGCATGTCCAGCACCACCTCTGAGTCTGGTGGTGATCCCACAGCTTCCCCAGACAAGAGCCTCGAGGCAAACGCTTCTGCCTCGCCGCGCACACCCAGGTGAGAGAGAGAGAGAGAGAGAGAGAGAGAGAGAGAGAGAGAGAGAGAGAGAGAGAGAGAGAGATTCAGACAGGCAGAGGGGAAGAAAGACAGAGAGAAGTATTATTTTAAGTCTTGGAATAGATAGATGCTACAAATGAAAACAGTTCCTGTGACCATCCTAGGAAAAGACATCAGGATAGACAAGACCACACTAGGTTTAGTTAAGGCTGATTAAATAATATTTAAAGAATTCTGAACATGTTGGTTTTTATTTGTTCATCTCATTCCATTTGAGTGATGAAGTGTGTGTTCAGCTGCTGAATTTCCACTTGTCCATTGTTTGTGGTATGAGACAATAGTGTGTATCTACCATTTGTTGAGCCATTTGTCTTATCACACTCTTATCAGGAATTGTTTCATGTAGAGTGTGTGTGTGTGTGTGTTATCTTATCATTATTTTTTTTCAGTGAGCTATTATATTCATTATTTAATTAATATTGGATAATTGTTTTTTTTTTTATCTTTTACAGTTATTTTATCATCACCAATCCTTGTTCATTAATTATATGTATTTTTTTAAGCCAATATCTTTGCATGTACAGGAAAAAAAAAACTTGGACACACATGAATAGAATAATTTTTGGTAGTACTAATTAAACCAGTGGAGATGGATGCATATACAAACTTCTCATAGATACTTTTTTCTAGTGGCAATGTAGAATCCATATTAAACCACCAGTAGAACCATGAAAACACTCTTGAAAGCCCCATTAGCTTCCATTAGAGCATGTCAAAAGTAATAAGACACACTGCAAATCTAAAAATACAAGAGTAATAGTCAGTCAATCACCAAATCACTTAACTGACAACGTAGAAATATGAAAACACCTTTGAAAACCCCAGTAACTTCTATTAGAACTGCCGAAAGTGATCAAGACACACTGAAAACTTTACAAATATGAATGTTAATAACTGAATCACATACTAAATATAGAATCCTTATAAACACAAATAGATTCAAGAAAACACCCTTGAAAATCCTACTAACTAACTAATTAGACTAACTGGAGATAAAGTACCAGAAAGTTCACAAATACAAAGGTTAGTCAATGAATTACTGACTCGCCCTACAGCAAGAAGCCGCCTACCCTGTCCGTGGTGAGTGTGCAGGCCACCAACATTCCCCCGAAGGAGACAGTCACCTACAGCAAGGGCATCCAGACATCAGGATCCGGCGACGGGCACGGTTAGTTCCTGAAGAGGATGTTGGTGCAGGATAGCAGTGGGAGGGTGTGGGAAGGCCAGGCTGAGTTAGGCTAAGGCACATAGGCTTTGATAGGCTGGAGCACTCAGGAAAAGAGAAATGATATGACTCTTCCCTGCTGGGTTTTGTGGAAGTAACAGTGATTTGAGTTACCAAGCATATGTCTAATTGTATTGTATATTATGGTGTGTTTGGAGCGTGTATGTATGGATTGCTTCCAGGATTATCACTGTGGCTGAGTCTAATCATGCTGCTTCAGTTCCATGCTGCATATGATTGCTCAGGAATGTTTCACCCTTTTTATATATACAATTTCATGTGTTTAATCTTATATCCATCTCATTTATTGTCTGATTCCACTCACAGCGATGCTCAGAGTCACTGTCATCTTTCTCAAAACCAGCAGAGTACAGGAGATTTTGTTTTTCTTTTTTTGAGTGTGTGTAGGGCGGGTGTAGTGGTAGACTATGTAAGGGGTACTGGTGTAGTAGTGGGGCAGCCCGGCCTTGTATCTTAAGGTCTGTAGGCCAGCTCATTCTCTGTCATTGGTTGACCTTTATAACTTTTTAATTTCCAAGTGATATTTTTAAGCATAATCTTTTGTCCCCATTCAGCGTCTTGGTGCAGCCGCTCACATTTTGTTTTGTGGTTTTGATCATTTTTAATGATTTTTCTTAGTCTGTAAGGATTGAGGTGGACCAATGACAGCTTCTCTAGTTTATGGTTATGCCCTTGTATATAATGATGTGATATGAATATTAATAATCTAGCATTTCTCATTTTTGCATCTGAGGTTCCCTAGAAAGTGACCCTGCTAGCAAAGGACTTAAGTATGTGAGCATTAATTAATCTGTAACTTGTATGTGTGTGAAGCAGGATGCATTATTTGTATGGTAGGTGTAGACTTCACAATGTTTACCCTCAATCCGTGTTTCACTAGCAAGTTCTGAACAAATTATCAATAGTCAATTCCACCCCCAAGGTTCACATCCTAAATTTATACTATGGCTAATTTCTTGGGAAAACTATACTTTGGGCCGTGATTTGCTAAAGAAAACTGCATGGATGATGAGAGAAGAGTGGTGAGGACTTGACAAGAGGAGTGTTGGCATGTGTTGTCCACAGCCACTCACCAACACCTTAGTGCATGCTGGCAGGAGAGGACGGGTGGAGGGGATGCATGGGGCTACCAATGTCTGGGGAAGGAAGCAAACAGGTGTCTAAGCCTCTCTCAGCCTATAAAATAAAGGGAGAAAGTCAATGTATCTATAAGTCTATATCTGTGCCTTTTAGAATAGGTCTCCCATATGGCATGAGGAGGTGCGTGGGTAGTGTGGGTGTCGTCACAGTAGTTAGTGACTGGCACGGGTATGAGAGGTGTGAGTCGTGGTGAGGAAAGAAGCAAAGGTGTGTGGCAGTGTGGCAGCCGCTACTTGCTGCTGTCTGCTAGGTGCTAGACAGTCACACACAGATGGTTTGGTTTGCCAGACACCTGGACTTGTAGCCTCAGTAGTTCTCTCTCTCTCTCTCTCTCTCTCTCTCTCTCTCTCTCTCTCTCTCTCTCTCTCTCTCTCTCTCTCTCTCTCTCTCTCTCTCTCTCTCTCTCTCTCTCTCTCTCTCTCTCTCTCTCTCTCTCTCTCTCTCTCTCTCTCTCTCTCTCTCTCTCTCTCTCTCTCTCTCTCTCCATCAGTGAAGTATCTACAATGACATGGATTTTCAATGTTGAGCTTTTTAATTTGTCTCAATCAAAATCTTCCCTCAGCTGACATGATGACACTTCTGAAACATGTCATATTAGAGATTGCATTCCTATACTGGCAGAAGACAGCTTTTTTAACATATCTTTTTCTGCCTGAGTTGCCAAAACTGACTGGCATCTTCCTCAACTTTAAAAGAAAACTATGTCATTTAAATTACTCCTGTGATGACCTTGGATTCTTTTCCTGTCACTTTTCTTTTCGTTCTCAAGTCAATGGGATGATTTCTACGGTACCTTTTGGACTCTGAGCATAGAATGACGTGTACTCTCTCTGATCTTCCATTGTACATGTGGAGGCTAAAATGACATGTTTTTTTTCTACAAGTCACCTGTAGTGGAATGTTTCACTCTTGACACAGATCCAGCGCTTCCTTTGGCACTTTTTTTTTTTTTTGTATTCCTTCCTTCCTTTCATAGATCTTTTAGTGTGAGTCTTTTCTGAGGGATTCTGTTGTGGGAATGGCTGGATGTACAGGATAAAAGAATCCTTCGCTACACACATTCATTACATTTTATCAAGTTTGTCGCGTGTGTGCACCTAAACACACACACACACACACACACACACACCTGTCACTGTTATATACAGCCACAACCACTACCACTAAACCACACACACACACACACACACACACACACACACACACACACACACACACACACACACACACACACACACACACACACACACTCCACAAACACAGCACAGGATCCTCAAAATATCCAGGATTGGCGTCTAGTCTCTTCATTACTACTGTTGCACTGTTCTCTCTCTCTCTCATTCCTCCATCATCCTCCTACTCCTCCCATTCCTTACCATCATCACCTGCATTGTGCATGAGGACCAGCATGTCTCAGCTTCCTCATAGCTTTCTTGTAGTTCTCAGTTCATTTATAGTCTTGGTGTCTCAGAAGGTTGTGTTGGTAGATGGCACAGAGGCTTCATATCTTGATTTGAATGCATTTGGTTACATTTTCTTTGGGTTCCTGGCAAGTTTTAGCACTGTTTTGTTAACATCAGAGGCTGTTTGGCTGGATGCATATGTAGAGGTCTTGGTATTTTGATTTAGTCTTTACTTTAATCTGTTTCTTTGTGTTACATTTATCGGGACTTGCGATCAGTGGAGAATATGAATAACGCTGTTTCGGCACATCTTTATAGTACTGGAATATACAAACTGTAGTCTGAGGGTGATGAATAACCTCACGTTCAATTGAATGAAACATCAGTGGCAGCTGTGAATGACCTTGTAGTCTTTGTAGAATTGATATAGTGGTGAATAATGTTTTCTGTTTAACCCTCTAACTGCCATAACCTCTCCAAGCAATTTCAGGCTGTGATTTTGAAAGAGACAACATAAAAGTGAATAATTGGATATTTCAAACAGTTTCATGTTAGAATTTGATTTTTTTTGACTGAGATGAAGTTATAAGTGTCACATGGCATTGGCAGTCAAAGGGTTGATAGAAGTAGAATTGTTTGTTTGATTTAGACCAGCTTGAGGCATTTTCCCTGGGGTAGGTAGTGTAGTGTGTCAGTTGTAGAACATGCTTTGATACTGTCTGTCTGTATATCTGTGAATGTGTGTGTGCGTGTGTGTGCGTGTGTGTGCGTGTGTGTGTGTGTGTGTTGAGGAGAGAGTGCTTAGGTCAATAATTCATTGTCTTGCATATGCTTGTTACTTATTTTTATTGTTACTTATTATTACTTATTATTATTTGATTATCCACATGTACTTTAAACTCCTGGAACTAAAGGTATGAAAGCTAATTTCAGATGCCTTATTGGCTAATAGTGGATGCCTTATGTCTGTCAATATGCAGTCTTGTCAGAGTTAGGACTATATTCTGAAACACTTCTGTGCCACATTGCCACTACATTCAAAAGGCTATAGTTGAAGTTACACAGGTTTCTAAGAGTGTTTTTACAGTTCTAGTGACAGATGTACAAGATTTCAACAAGAGAAACAGTCTTGGGAACTTTGCTAATCATCTCTGTGGCTTTTGAAAAGTGGTGGTGAGAGAAGAAAGCGTTCCAGAATACGAGCCTCAGCCTTACAAGTGTGATGCATAATTCAAAGCTATACTTGGCAGTAGTACAAGTTATTATGTTCCTAAAGCACATCTCTGGTACACACAACACACAGCGTTCAGTAGGAGGATGTACGGTACGGTAGCTGCATCTTGTTGTTGTTGTGCTCGACATACATTAACAGTACAGTAATACCTGCTCCTTCTTCTCACTCCCCGGCTCTTGACTGGCCGCCGTCTGAACGCTGTCTCCAAAATGCATGACTGCCCACTCGCTTGTTGTACACACACACACACACACACACACACACACACACACACACACACACACACACACACACACACACACACACACACACACACACACACACACACACACACACACACACACACACACACACACACACACACACACACACACACACATGTACATGCCACCTCGTCTTGCCTGATTTGGTGTCTCTGGATGTCCCTCGCCCCTGAAGCCCTGAAGCACATTGATGGCAAAGGGACACAAGGTATTCCACTTTGTACATAGAGTGATTTTCCTGTTGACTTTTTTTACATTTTTATTTTGATCTTAGCAGCATTTTTTATAAAGCTTGCTATTTTGTGTTATGTTTCCTGTTTTATTTTATTTTATTTTAATTTTTTTCCTGTGGTTTAGTGTGTTATTCATGCTGCTGTTGCTTTAAGCTTTGTGTTAAAATCTTTTGTGTGTGTTACTCTTGCATTCTGAAAAGCAATTTCACACAACGGTCATTATTTCAACATTCCCCACAGTGCCTTTCGAATACACATTAGAAAAAACATAAGATTTAACTCAGTGTCCCCATGCTTATCATTGAAAACATCAGGTGCCAATGTTTTGCTGAAGTGCATCCAACCATTGCCCTAAACTTGCATGGATATTGCTTATGTTCCCTTCCCTCATTCCCTCCACTGGCCTTGTCCCCTTCCACACTCCTTTCTCTCTCACTGCACTACTTCCTAGCCCTCTTTTTATCACTCTACCACCTTGTACACTCCATTCCTTGCCTCTCTTCATCTCTCCTACACTCATCTTTTTCTTTGCTTATTTTCATTCTCATCCAAGCCCTAGGATAGAGAAAGGAAGAGAGCGAGAGAGAGAGAGAGAGAGAGAAAGTGAGAAAGAGAGAGCATGTTTGGTTTTTATACCTGTTTGATTTCATTTGGATTTTTAAGTTTTCCTTGGTTGATGTGAAGTTTGATAGTAGGTATGTTGTGTTCTGCAGTTCACCTCTCACTGTAAGTGTAACCTTCATCTCACCCAATATAGAAATCATGAGAGACAATGCCTCCCCCTTCCACACTCTGCTTCTCTCCCTCCTCCTCTCATCTACATAGCTTCCTACTCTGTTACCTTTCATGGGCAGGTTAGTGCATGAGTGCTCTGTTTATTTTTCCTTGTAAGTCACTCCAAAGTCACTGCTCATCCTTCCCTTCACACAGTCATGAGCAGGAGTTTCAAGATATGAGACTATGGTGGCCTTAAGTTACTCACACGAAGCCATCTGTTGATGTTAATAAGATATAGTGGTTGCTTGCCAAGACTCCAGAAAAAAAAAAGTAGTTTTTTGTAAGTGATGGCTGGCTAAGAAAACCTAAAAAAAAATTAATAGATGAAGAACAGGCTCAAAATTCTAATAAAAGAACTAATAGATGAAGAAAAGCCTTTACAAATGAGCTCACTGTATGATTTTATAGAGTGGAGGAACTGGCTTAGTGTCCTTTACTTGTGTGCTGGAGGTCATAGATGCATCATAAAAACAGCTGAGTTTAAGACCACTGTAGACTATAATAATACAAATGTCATGAAATCCCTGCTCGTCATTACTCACTGCCCTTCCCTCACACCAAGCAAAGTAGCTGGTGACAAGTGATGTTCACCCAGATTATTTACATGATCACAAATGTTCATTACTCCTTATTCCCTCAAGGAGCCATGCTGGTGCTTTCAAGGAGTTTGTTTTCATGGCAGAGAAGGTCATATTCCCCTCATTATAAACAAATGATACTGATAACCTTTAAGGAAGTTGTTTACTCAATTTACATGGGTTCTCCTCCCCCAGCATAAGGAGATGATGCCTCTAAAGGATTTGTTTACCATGTTCCCTTGACAGAAATTTGTCACCTTTCCCATAAGCAGATGATAATGACAGTTTCTTGTTCTCCCTATAACCACTGAAGAATTTACTTTGGCAGGAGTTCCTTATTCCCTTCCCATAAACAAATACTAATGTCTTTGAAGAGTTCACATTGTTCTTTGCTCCCCTGACAGACATTTCCCCATAAACAAATGCTAATGTCTTTGAAGAATTAACTTTGCTCTTTGCTCCCATGACAGACATTGCCCCATAAACAAATGCTAATGTCTTTGAAGAGTTAACTTTGCTCTTTGCTCCCATGACAGACGTTCCCTGTTCCCTCCCCATAACCAGGTGCTAAGAGTGTCTTCAGTAGCATGTGGCACTTAGCAGGGTGTGAGTTGAGGAAGGGCTCATCACTGGATCTCTCTCTCCTCTGTTTCCTCTGTCACATCCTAACAGGAGGAGGACAGTGTAAATGCATTCCCTCTACATTGACTAAATACTTTTATTGTTCCTGCATATTTTAACAGGCCAGAAATGCTCCCATATTAATGTCCAGGTGTGAAAAGGCATTTTGTGTGTGTGTGTGTGTGTGTGTGTGTGTGTGTGTGTGTGTGTCTGTGTGTGTGTGATGAATAGGAGCTGCAACCATCGTCATCACTAACGTTGTTATTCCTCCCTCTTTCTCCGTCTCTTCATCCTGCTCTCTTCATTTCCTCCCTCCCTGCCCCCTCCAACAACAACAACAACATCAACAACAACAACAAAAGGTTACTATGAGGACTGGTGGAGGCCGAGGAAAGGTTGGTTGACACCCCCTCACTCACTCACTCACTCATTCACTCACTCGCTCACTTTCCTCTCACTACTCTTAGTTACTCTTTGTCTCCTTCTCCATGTAACTCCTCACGTTTTTCTCTCTCTGTTTAATTCCGTCACTAGTTCTGTCTTTCACTCATCTTACGTTCACTTAAGTCTTTCACGGGAGCTTGAAAGTTTTTTTTGAGTGTTCCTGGTGAAAGACTCACCATGCACCTTCCCTCCTCACTCCAGATTGGCTGTGTCACTCTGGCTTTCCTGGCTCTCAGTGGCCTCATCTTTTGCCTCCCAAGAGAGGAATGTAAATTTTATAGACATGGAAAAAAAAAAGTGCATATAGCAGTGTATTGCCTAAGTTTTTTTTTTTTTTTTTTTTTTTTTTTTGCTATTTTAAATTTTTACTACATGACCCAGTCTGTTCATGTTCTCGTATTCACATTGCATTTGTTAAGTTGTGTGTAGTTTCTCTATGTTCTAATTGCTCTCACTGTATCCTTGCATAACTCTTGAGGCAGAGGACTCAAGGAAAGGCCTCAGGAAGATGTGTCAGTTTAAGTTCTGTAAAATATTCCCACATGCAAGTGTTAAGAAGAAACTCTTGATTATTTCAGTACTGTTATTATTGTTACTTGTCCCTGGTCTTGTCCAGTGTCCAAAGTATATTCAAGCTCAGTGTGAAAGTTTTCCTGTGATACTGGCTGGGTCATGTAAGTCTTTTTTTCTTAAAGATTTCATTGTCACTAAACACTTCTGTGTCAGATTTGCATTTATTCTTTTCGTTTTCTTTTTCTGCTTGTGTTTAATCTTTTTTGGACTTCATTGAATTTGATTTAAGTAAATTTAAATCACATGACTTACTGAGTGCATGTAGCCTTTGTAACATGCAGGAAGTCCAAGAAAGCTGCACCTGTTTGTTAAAATTCTCATTTGTAAAGGTGTATTTGCCCAGTGCAAGCACATCTTTACATTTTATTTGTAAACTGTTTCCCCTAAACTGTATGTGAATTGGATTTGTACTATTTTTTTTCAGTTGTCTATTCATAACTTTTCAAAACCTTACAGGTTAGGTTTAAAAATCTTTTTTTTTAGGATGTTAATGTTGAAATTGAATGTAGATGAGGAAGAAAAATGGAAAATATGGACAGATATTTTAGTAATTGGAGACACACATTCAAGCAAGTGGGCAAGAAATGCATCTAGACATTTGACCTTGCAGTTTTTTTCCCAGTTGTCCTTGACTAATCATTACTAACCCATTGCCTTTGTGTTGATTGCAGTAGTTGAGTAGCATCTTTGGGGACCAGTCAGCCTTGCATGGTTCTGAAACTTATGGGGGATTGTACAGATATTATAGAATAATAGTAACAGGATAATAATGATAATGATGAGTAATAGAGTCCCTGTAAATATATATATACATATATATATATATATATACATCTATACATAGTATTCTCTTAGTTAGCATATTAGTGTAAGCCATTTGATATCAAGTTGAAGAATATACTAGAGAGAGAAGGGCAATGTCAGGTGGGGAAGTGTGTTTGGGAACTAGCCAATACTCACTGTTTTACCCCGTCTTCTCCCTCTCACCCCAGCCCATGCCTTCGACTACTACGGTAAGTGTTAGTTTTCTCTGTGGAACTCTTCCCCCCACCCGCCCACTCCCGCCACTCCCCCACACACACACACACACACACACACACACACACACACACACACACACACACACACACACACACACACACACACACACACACACACACACACACACACACACACACACACACACACACACACACACACACACTTCCACCCACCTACCCACCCACCTACCCACCCACCCACGCCCGTGCAAAGCTTCTGATGTGTCGTTCTACCAAGATTAGATAAAGTAAGGTTAGTTTTTCCCTCCTCCCTCACGACCACCACCACTACCACTACCACCACTATTACCATTTACACATTTTCTGTCTTTCCTCAGAAGTCATGCTTGTTTTTTCCTCTTTTTTATTTTATTTATTTATTTTTTTTATTCCTTTGTTTCTGTATGTATATATTTTCTTTGTGTGTGTGTGCGTGTGTGTGTGTGCGCATTCTTGTCAGGGCTTACAGTGTGAAGTTTGCCTTGAGTTGTGTAGCTTGTAGATTTGTGCTTCCTTGAATGGCCCTCTTTGAAGTTTCTAGTTTATTTATTTTTTTACTTGTATTTAAATTTTTTTTCTGCATAATGGCAGTTTCGTTGTTGCTTCTGTTTTTAAATGTGCGCTTGGTGACCCTTTTTTTATTTAGTCATTGCTTTGGTGTGTAAATATTTATCATAGAAGAGTTATTATTATTATATACATAGTGTTTTATTTTTATTTGTGCTTTGGTGAAATGCAGGGAGTGTTTCCCCTTCAGCCTAACATTGTAGCTTCCCCACCAGGCATCCCAAAGTAGCCTGCCCGTCCATCCGTGTGTCTGTTTGTGTAGTTGAAAGTCCCTCTTGCCCCCCACTCCCTTTGTTTAATTAAGTAACAGAGTAGGACAAGTGTGTGTAGCTGACAGTCCCACTTAACCCCCACTCCCTTTATCTAAGTAACAGAGAAGAGGACAAGTTTATATTCAAGAGTACTGTTCCGTGTATTCCTGACTGTTCCCATTAAACACCACCATCACCACCACCACCACCACTGTTAATATCACCACTCACCCCAAACATCACCGCCACTACTACCACCACCACTGCTTTAGTTTACCACGCATGTGTTGCCAGTTTTTTTTTTTCTTTTTTTCTTTTTTTTTCATCATCCCAACTCTTTTTGCTGACTGACTGACTGACTGACTGAATTGACTAAACTACTACCTCTGTTTCCATTACTACTAAATTTCATGGACTTTTATTTGTGTGAAGAACCTTCCTCGCTGAGTTGTCCTCTGGAAATGCAATACTGACAGGCTTATTCCAGTGATTGAGAAGAGATAACTTAACAAACCTTCCCAGGACTCCTTCTCTTTCTAACACAAGGGAGGAGGAATCAGTCAACTCTCTTCATTAATCACACTCATTCCTTATATGTTGGTGGGGCTTTGATTACTTTAACAAACACCCCCTGGACTCATTCCCTTTCTAATAGAAGGGAGGAAGAATGAGTCGGCTCTGTACGTTCGTTCCATTTGTGTTTGCGGGTCGTTCCATTTGTGCTTGCGGGTCACAAGTAACATTGCAACTTTACTGAACTTTTCTCATTCACAGGAGGTAGTCATTGCAAATCCAGTGGAAGAATGAGCAAGAGGACAAGTCAGTTAGTCAGTTCACTCCCAACACAAGGCTCAGAGTTACCCTATATCCTCCCTCTGACTGAAGACATTACCCTCCCTTTGCTCCCTTCCCATCCCACCCTGTCCCCAGCTCCCCCTCCCTGCCTCCCTTTTTTCTAGAGCCAGCTAACTAGAGGAAAGTAGAATAGCAACAGTGAATTCTAGCAATGAAAATGAGTTGTGCTATCTGGTTTTCTCTCCTGTGTATCCTTCATCCTTTCCC
The DNA here is from genome assembly GCF_035594125.1 of Scylla paramamosain. NCBI lineage: Eukaryota > Metazoa > Arthropoda > Malacostraca > Decapoda > Portunidae > Scylla > Scylla paramamosain. The sequence goes on from NC_087184.1 coordinate 17,335,503, forward strand.
TTCCCTAGACTGTAAATATCCCCAGAGTTGTATCCCTCCTTTCCTCCTCCTAATCCTCCCTCCCTCCATCCCTCCACCTGACCCTCCCATATACTTTCCAGGTAAAGTTTTCAAAGTTAGCATTTTTTTCGTGTCCCTCAGTCCTCGGTCTCTCTTCCTGGGTCGTTTAATGTCCCTGAAGTTCAATTTATCTCCCTCCCTCCATCCGTCCCTGTATCTTTCTCCACTTTGTTCCCTCCCTGGCCATTGCTGTGAACCCGTTACAGTGTGTTGTAGTAGCAAGCAGCATAACATACCATAGTGTTTTCTTGGTTTGTCTTGTTTTGTTTTTATTTATTTATTTTATTTTTTTTTTTTTTAGCCAGTGCTTGTGTATGTATGTACTTCCTTACTTAGAGTCTGTTAGTGCATTATTATTATTATTTTTTTTTATATGAGGCTTTTTAACGTGGCTTTTCATGTTTTGGTATGTCTTTCTTTTTTGATAGAATGAAAATACTCATGCTATTGCACTTACTACATGATGCAAATGAGATTATTATTATTATTATTATTATTATTATTATTATTATTATTATTATTATTATTATTATTATTAATTGAGAGCATTTCCTGCCAACTTTTGAATTTGTGTGCCACCAATTGCGTTTTTGTTTTTAATTCAAGGACTCGGTCATTTCGTGAAGTCCAACCAAAATTTTTACCAACCTTTTCTCAGCCTGATATTCACTTATGCCTTTGCCTGTCTATCCTTTTCTTTCCTCATGCCACATTCACCTGTGCTGTAGTGCTCACGAAAACGTGGGTATTTTACCTGTCGACACAAGCACACACCTGCCCCCACACACCTGTCCCGTAGGTGTGGGTCGTCTATCACACCTGCTTGTTTCTGTACGGTGTAAATTATTCTCTCTCCCTCGTTTATTTCTTACATTTATCTTTGGGGCTTTTGCTCTGTAGTCTTGAAATGTTTCTGGAATTTTTTCTGCCATTTCCCCGAGAATCTTCAAATGTTTTCCTCCAAGAATTTGCTAATGCTTGAAATATGTACTTTTTTTATCATTCCATTCCATTCCTCATCCTTGTTGTAGGCCTAAAATTAATTTTTTTTCAGAGAGTGAGAGATTCTCCTCTCTTCACTTTAGTTTTCTCTGATCTGTTATTACATTGCTATCCCTATTTTGTAGCAGTTGTTAAAACAGTGACATACAGTTTCCACTCTTTTCTCTGGTGTGTTAGAGGGCCACAAACTTCATCCCCTTTCCTTACCTCAGTTCTTTACCATCTATGAAGAACTGACACGTTTTTTTTAATATCACACAGATGTAATATTCTGTCCTTTGCTTCAAACTGTTCTTTCCTGTGAGTTTAATGTTTACCTAAAAAAAATGGATGTGATGTTCTTTCTCTCATGCCTCCTCCTCCTCCACACACACACACACACACACACACACACACACACACACACACACACACACACACACACACACACACACACACACACACACACACACACACACACACACACACACACACACACACACACACACACACACACACACACACACACACACACACACACATACACACACACACACACAGATGTACATGAATACACCCTGACACACACACACACACACACACACACACACACACACACACACACACACACACACACACACACACACACACACACACACACACACACACACACACACACACACACACACACACACATACATACCAATCCTCGTCCTTGCATGTCTCCTCTTTCTCTATCATTGGAGTGCCGTATAAGGTTGCTGGTGAAGGCACAGGAAGCCCCTTAAGTCCCTTGCTGCATGGAGACTCCCTTAAACTCCCAGGCAGTGGAGTTTCTATTCCCTTATTACGAGCAATGGTCTTGTTGCTGGTCCTGTTATTACATCATCATTCTCCTCCATCTCCTCTTGTCTCACTACAATCCTCCCTTTGGTCTGGATTCTCATACTTTTCAGCCGTAGTAGTAATAGTTGTGTGTGCGTATTCAAATCTGCACCGAGGAGACGTGCATGCAAACATATGACATTACATACACAAGGAGAAGAATTGCTCAGAAAACCCAAACACAGACACACAGAACATAAAATGCCGGGACGGAAGGAGAGCTGCCTGCACTGACTGGCTGGCTGTGTGTGTGTGCCAGCAGTCAGTCATGGATACAGAACCTTTGCTTCTTTCTAACTCCACAATACCTCAGGGGCTTAGAGGCAGCAGCAGCAGGCACCAGCAGGCAGGCACGTTTAGGAAGGCCATAGGTAGCTCTGCTTAGCGCCACAGTCTGCTGCTGCTGCTGCTGCTGTGTTTGTTTGTGGTCGTTTGGCCGATTAGTTTTGTGACTTGGAGTTTTTTTTTGTTTATTTATTTATTTGATGCTTTAGATTTTGGGTCTAAATTTCTTTTTTTCCTTTTTTCTCCCCACCTCTTCCCCTGCGATTCTAGGAGATGGGATCTTAGCTCAAATACGCTCTAAATACCACACTATGCGTAAGTAACAGCGTACGGTTTGTCTGTCCATCTCTTCCTGTTATACTGAATCATTTCATTTATTTTACATCTTGCCTATATAAGTACACCCTCTTTTGTTTATAATTTGGATCATATTACTGCTTAGTTTGCTTGGTAACCCCTTCCTTCCTTCTTTCCTTCCTTCCTTCCTTCCTTGTTGAGGTAGAGAGGACATCATTGCGTAACTCTGTGCCATGATTCTGTAGCTTTTGCCTGTGAAGGAATGACCGCGGCTGCTTCTGTCAGTACACGCAGTGGAGTGTCATCATTATACAACCCACCTGTCTTTTGATTTTGTCTGAGCCGTAGCTCTTATTATGATTTTCATTTTTCATTTTGTTTTTACCTTGCATTTGGTAATAGAGTAATGTTTGAGTCACCACCTGCCAAGGTCATGGAGTGCCTGTCATCCTATAGTCAAGTAGAATATAACATTAATTTTTCCCCCCAACATACTAAGAGGTATTGGAGAGAACTGACCTTGTATTGCCTGTTGTTAACATGGAGTGGTACGGTAACATAACAACCAGGAACACACACACCCTCACCAAGGTTCTGTATCCTAAAAGTGAGATGAAGATCCAAGCAAACAAGGGAAAGGAAAGACAGTGAAACATTAGTGTATTGTTGCTTTGAGTCGCCAACACAAACACCAATGTACAGTACTTACCTACAGCCTCACCTTGGCATTCCCTCACTGCGGTGCATGTGGCATGGGGAACACGAAAACACTTGCTCTCGTAACCCCGCACGTCACTGAGTTCTCCCTCTCTCTCTGTCTTTCTGTACACTCTCTACTGACACATGCCTAACTCACTCCTTACTCTCCAGACACTCATTGGCAGATGTCTTATAGGATAATGCACTGTGATTTGTTTGTTATTCATGTATGCACTGTAAGTGAGAGGATGTGTAGGGCATAATGTTAATATCTCTTAACTAACCATGTAACTTACCCATAGCACTTGATTAAGATAGTATTGTACTCCTGTCCATGTCTCTTTTCTATATATATTGACAGATATGCTGTATTTATTAACAATGAAGTACTTACATACTACTTAACACTTGTTGCTTACTAAAAAAAATTATTAAATGAACTGACTGCTCACTAACTCATAACGTAAATGATTGATCAGTTTGAGGTATTTTTGTTTGTCTCTCTTCATTGGAGTTGACTGATTAGTGTGATGTGTGGCTGTGAAAAAAGTGTTTGTTTGGCAGCTGCTATTAACAACACCGGCCCAGAGGAAGTGGACACTGACTTGTTTTTTTGTTTTTTTTTTCCCTCTCCCCCTCCCTCCCCTCCCCAAACCTCTTTATCCCCCAGACGAATATAATCTAAACCCAGCGCTTGAGTGGGATGATGAGTTCACAGGTAGGTCCATTGCTCGCGCTCTCAATATCTTATCTCCATTGTCTGTCTTCCTCCGCCTTGCTCCCTCTTTCCCTCTCACTCAGCCTGCCTCTTGCACTGTGTGTGTGTCTGTGTCTGTGTGTTGGTATGCCATGCTTCTGCTTCTCTCCATTTGTCTCATTCATTCTCTGCTGCTGTTGCTTTAGCTGCTGTTGCTGCTGCTGCTAGTGCTGGTCATGCTGTTACTACCAACACCGCTGTTCCTGCTGATTCATATCCATGGCTTCAGTCATGATTTTTTTTATTTTGTTTCATTTTTTAGTTAGGTGTTGTGTGATGTTTTGTAATGCCAAGCCATGAAATAGTAATGCAAAAAACTTATATTTATTAATGGCAAAGCTCATCAGCCAGTTTGTTGACAAATTAAACAACAATAATAATAATAATAATAATAATAATAATAATAATAATAGTAATAATAATAATATTAATAATAATAATAATGGTGATAGTGATAATACCAACAGTAACTAAACAATAGAATAATTAATACAATGTTGGGCATCACAGTTTTGGTTCAGTTTGATTTTGGTGTAGAAGTTTTTGCACAGAGCAGACAGCGGCTGGCCTGGGACTGATTGGCCAGCCTGGGCTCCCACACACACACTGCCCGGCTGCTGCTGCTGCTGTTGCCTGTACATGCGTGTGTGTTTGTGTGTGTGCTGACGTATCCAGTAGATTCAGTGGCCGGTGCAATGCACACTGATGCCATACTACACGCTTTGTTATCTTTAGTTGACTGCTTGCCTGCCCTCTGACCCAACTTGACCTGACTGACCCAAGTGGTGACCTCAGACCAGACCATCGTCATCTGTGTCGTGGCGTCCATCAGTGTATACGTATTGGGATATGAATGCCACTGATATCATGTGCATTGTTCGTTCCGAGAGGAGCTGTGGCAGTGTGTGTGTGTGTGTGTCTGTAGGCGTCATTGCAACAGTTTGTGGCCTCGCCTCCCTCCTGCTCCTCCTCCCTGCCTCCTCAGGCAACTCTGCTAATAAGACTGCTAATATTAGGCAGAGCAAGACAATGGGGTGACTGCTGGTCCAGTGTGGCATCTCCCAAACAGTCACCAAGTATGGACTGTAGTTTATTTCACTCACTGTATTCATCAGGAGGGAGGATGCATTGTTATTTCAAGCATAACTCAATCATTAAGATTATAATGTTTAAGGAGGAGAAGCAGCTTAACTACTATGCCTGTTGCAGTCTGTGTACCAGTAGTGAGCAGTAAGCTTTGTTATAACTATTGCATAATGGGTTACCTTTCCTGTCTGTCTGTCTGTCTGTCTGTCCTTCAAGGTGCACATGTTGAAAGTCGCGAAGGTTCGTTACTGAAACGTTTCTCATGACATGATTTATCTTAGTTGGCATGCTGAGGAAAGGTATTTTTGACTGTTGAACACAGCTAAGAGTAACACGTCAGTTTATCAGACAAAATACTATCACCTCCCTGCACTGTGTAGTCTGCTGGGGTAAGTTGTGTCATCAGAACATAACAGTGTGGGCTCACTGGTAACATGAATTTAGTCTAACACTGGAAGACACGAGGGACTTAACTGTACTCACTGCATACTCTCACGTCAGGGGGAGGTCAAGTTATTGCATTGTGGGTTATGGCCCAACACACCTTTAATTGACTTGACCTGGCCAAGTCTTCTTTAACCAGACTGTCCTGCAGTGACTGGGACAGATGTGGCAGCATGTGGCCATTTGTACTGTGTGCCAAGAGTTAGTGTGCACACACTACTACTTGTACACTTGGCTCAGAGAATTCTGGCACTCATCATGGCAAGGTGAGGTGATGTCTGGCATAACCACACAACAGGATAGGAAATATCTCCAGGGTTAGGATAACAGGGATTGAGAAGCTGCTTGAGACAAACTGGTTGCATCTTTCTGTTTCAGGCAGTGTTGCTAACAGCTTCTCCATCCCTGTCACCCCAATCTTGGCGATATTTCCTGCCCTGCTGTGTGATTATATCAAACATTGCCCTCACCTTGCCATGAAGTGTCAAAATTCTGGATCCAATTGTACCACTTATTGGTTTCAATGCTATTATCTCTATTTGTCATTGTATATAAATTCAAATTAATGGACATCCTAGAATTAGAGGGTTAATCTATAAACGACACACTAATTTTCCCTCGTGTCTAATGTTTCATCAGTGAATGTCAACCAGAGATCTGGGACACATGTTGGGGGAAGAGCCTGACAGGAAAGCAATTGATTACTGAAGTATTGAGGGTGAGAGTGAGATGCCAAGAAAGATGAGAGTATGAGGGAGAGAGGACAACCCCTTGTAAGGTGTAAGGATAGAGTGGTGGAGCAGGCAGTGGAACATTGATAGGACTCAAATCAGTCATTGGTGAGGTGCACAGATAGATGCCAGTAGAGGCTCTTGATGTAGTCATCCTCTTCAGGGAGTTTCTGTAAGCAGGCATTTGTGTTGTCTTTTAGTTAGTAAATTATACAGTTGCTCATGACATGGGCTGCTGCACTTCTTTGACCATGATATTTGCTGATACTGGCCCAGAGTTGAATGTGAAGTAGTGAACAGTGTGTGGCTTCTCTGAGGTGTGGCTTCTCTGAGGTGAGGCTCTTGCAGCACAAATGAAGGAAGGAAGGAAAGATAAATTTAGAGGATGAAACATTATAGTGTGACTTGTTCCCTGAGATGATGCTCTCGAAGCATCAAAGAAGCATAGTTAAGGAGATGAAAGGCATTGGCAAGCTAGACATTGGTTAGATCAACACCATTGCCTCCTGTGTTGTGTTTCAAGTTACCAGTGTAGGTATTCAGTGAGAGGAGGGAGTCACCATATAGACACTCCCCTTGATGGCAATAAGAAAGGGTCACCTTGCAGATACTGAGCTTGAATAGCTATAAGAGAGGGGTCACCTTGTATACATCTTTGAGAGGGCACTGAAGCACATGTGAAGCAGTAAAGTGTTTCATAATTGTGGCTTATGCTGTGGTGTTGCAGCTGGAACACACACACTCTTGTGCATGTTGGCTGTACCTCCCCTCCCCCAAGTATGTGTGCTGTGTGCTGCAGTCTGTGTTGGTGTTGGTCACAGTTCTCTCATTGTGTTATTCAAGTCTGCAAGTTGTCAACATGTAACACTTACTTATTATTATCTGTACAAGTTGAGTTATGATGAAACTTGATCTTAATTCCTTTACTCCAGCTTGGGAGAATGGAAATCTTTGAGTCTGCACACTGGCAACACTTGATTGTTGCTCAAAGTTATACCTGTGAAATTAAAATTATGAGAGAGAGACCTGAAGTGTTTATCATGAAATATGAACATACATCAAAAGATGTATGCTGTAATCTTCTAGAATACTTGGCAGACAAAATAGACGACCAGTGTGATGAAGTATTATGACAGCAGAAGTATTGGGAAATAATTAGTGTTACCATAGTATTCCTACCTCTTGAAACTGTCACAATGTTTACTAAAGAAGATAAGTTGAAAAATGTTGATGGAAGCAGTGGAGTACAGCACAGCACAGCACACCAGCACAACAGCACATCCCACACACCAGCACAGCCCCACACAGGAGCCTCTGTCTCTCTATCCCCATGCTGAGTGAGGGAACACAACACGTGTGTGAGCCAGCTCTTGCTTATCCCATCATCTGTATGAAGTGAGACTGGATACAGGAGAGAGAGGCTGGTCAACTCAGAAAATATATTGTACTATCAGAAAATTACCCTAATAAAACTTCATTGATGATTGAATGCTTAAAACAAGCATAACCATTATTAACAAGTGGTTATTTTCTTATAAATGCAAAAATTGTCAACTTGAAAAGGATAATGACCAGCCATTCTCTCACATTACTTGCTTTATGAGTACTTGTGATATCTGTCCTCATTCTGGCTCACCTCCACTCTGGCTGTTCACTAACCACACCTTGGCCACACTGTACTTCTCACCCTTGGCTGTATTGTGGCAGACACAAGCTGCAAGTGACCAATGCAAACTTGTGGATGATTGAGACAGTTTGTACAAGTCACTCACAGCTTGCCAGGTTGTCTCAATACTGACCAGCATGTGAGGGCTGTGGTCACGTGGATACTCTGTACGTGTACTTGATCCTTGTGTACATTTCCTTACGCTCTGCTACTCCTTGAAGAGCCAAGAATCCTGATATGCTCTTGAATCACACTGCACCACACCTTTTTTCTAAGAGCACATTCTTTCTTGTCACCTTAAACTCCCACAAGGTTACTGCCCTTCACCCTCCAATCAACACCCAGTATGTGTATTATACTTAACTGCTAGCTCAGTGCAGGTAGATGAAAGAATCACTCCCATTATCCCTATTAAAATGCAGACCCTGTACACATAGAGGATACTGATCTGATAACCCAGGGTAGGTATGTGGATATTTGTATGTACATAGTATACCTTCTTTTTTATATGTTTAGTCAATCTTTTACTGTTAGTTGTGTAGAAAATAGTCTTTCAGTGTTACCTTTTTGCCAGCATAGCATGACTTTGCGTCTTTAATGACTTGAGTAACTAAAGCAGGTGGGCAGGTGTACTTACTGTCAGGTGTTTCATTCTCCTGCATGACAGACAGCAGGAACACATTAGAGTAAAAATTTCAGTACAAAATCTAGTAAGCTAAAGTACATTCTTAAGACACAGGAGTAAAGTGTAGTAGTATATTTGAAATTCAAGTCAAGAAATTAAAATGCTCTTTAGAATGTTCAAATGTAGAAGGAAAAAGACTGAACTAATAAACACACACACATGCTCACATACACACACACACACACACACACACACACACACACACACACACACACACACACACACACACACACACAATAGTCTAGAAATTGACAAGAGCACAACTAGTAAGTAACAAGACACACAGAAGTAGAGAAATAGGACAAGACAAGCAGTAACACACACACAGTTAACTAAAGCCAGGCCAGCAGGAGGAGGCAGTGAAGCAGACAGGTTAGGGACATAGATAGAGAGGAGCAGAGCACACTTATTCACCATTTAGTTCTGACTTACGACGACCCACAAGCTGAAGAGGAGGACAGCTCCCTCACCCTCCTGGACACCCCACCCATGTTTGGCAGCGGCTCCCACCGCCATCTGCCCCCGGGTATTCTGCCCACTGGGATGCCCACCGTCCAGGACTTCAAGCCGGCGATTGCAACCGAGCAGGAGAAGAAACAGGAGGAAGTGAAACCCGAGCCACGTGAGTCTTGTGTGTCTGTTTTGATGGTTTATGAATACTACCACTTACTGCTTTACATCAACAGGATATTGCAAGATTTAGATTAGTTTAAGTATTTAGAAAATCATATTTGTTCTCTTAGTCTGTGAATTGTCATAACTTTTGCTCCTCCTCATTCCCTTTGTCTCTAAATCATCACAACTTTTGATGCTTTGCTAACTTCTGGTCCTCCTCAGCGCGGGAGTTGTCAGATGAGGAGAAGCAGACGGTGATGATGACGGAGGAGTTCCATGGCTTCTTTGACCGCACATCACGCATCATTGAGCGAGCACTGGCCGAGGATACCAACATTTTCGTTGACTACTCCCATGACTATGAGGAGGACGGGGAGGCGTGAGTTGTCATTGTTTTGTTTGTCGTGTGTTTTCTTTGTTTTTGTGTTAGTATGAGTAGTTCCTTCTGTCTTGTCTTTGCCAGTTTTGGATTTGTGTCTTTTGTATTTTCTGAGTTGTGTTGTCCTCTTTTCTCCATTTTCTTTATTGTTTTTTGTTGGTAGTTTCTTCTGGCCTGTCTTCCTTTTTTTTTTTTTTTTTTTTTTTTTTTATAGCTATGCTGTCTTCAGTTTCCCATTTTGTTATGTATATCTTGTTCATTCTTTCACTGTTTGCATTCTTTCTGAAAACAGTTTTTTCAGCCCTTCATCATCTCTTTGTTGATAGCCTAACATTTTAATTCCTTGCCATTAATGACTACCTGTACTTAGTATTATCCATTATCCATCTTTGTATACACCAGGCCAACAATTCAACATGAAACAGCCCAGACAAAGCACAAAGCAAAACACTGAATTATTCATCATACCCTCATTATATTTACTTATGTCTTAGTGCACCAGTGACTTGCTATCTTCCTTCCTCTGCAGTAATGAGTCAGGAGGAGTGAAGCTGTCCCTCAACCGATGGTTCTACGATGAGCGTTGGTCCCGTAATCGTTGCATCACCTGCATGGACTGGTCACCTCAGTACCCTGAGCTGCTGGTGGCAAGGTGAGGCCTCTACAGATTGCCTTGTTGTTGTTCAGGTCTTCAAAGGGATGCAGTGCTAGTTTTTTTTACCATTCACTCTACTTCTCTGCTTACTGCTCTTCAGGTCTTTAAAGGGACACACTGCTAGTTTTCCACCATTACTTTACTCACTGCCTTGCTGCTGTTCAGGTCTTCAAATTTATTTTATTTTATTTTATTCTATTTATCTGTTCATTTTCATTTGATTGATTTATCCATTTCTTGTGTTAATTTGCTGCCTTCCCTCAGCTACAACAACAATGATGACTCGCCCCATGACCCGGACGGTGTGGCGCTGGTCTGGAACACCAAATTCAAGAAGGACACGCCTGAGTACATCTTCCATTGCCAGTCACCCGTCATGTCAGCCACCTTCGCCAGGTTTGTGGCCTCCACTCCAGTGCTTCCTCAGTCAGCAGTGTAACATGTTCAGTCTGGATTGCTCCCTCTGTCTGTCTTTTTCTGTCTCTGCCTCTGTTCCTGGTTCTCTCTTGTTCATCCATCTCTTTCTGTCTCTCTTTGTCTCTGTTTATCTCTCTCTGTATTTGTTTATCCGTAATTTTCTGTTTTTATTTATTCATCTCCATTGTTTTCATATCTCTTGTGTCTTGATACTCCCTTCCTCAAATAGTTTATTGTAGGAAAGAAGAAAAGTAGACACACACAGAGTTCAGCGTGTTAGCAGTGAAATAGATGAAATTAGTATTAGTTTTAATCCCAGTGAGTATAATCTATCTTGTGCTTCACCAGATTCCATCCCAATCTGATTGTGGGAGGAACATACTCTGGGCAGATTGTGCTGTGGGACAACCGAAGTCAGAAGAGAACGCCAGTGCAGCGCAGTCCACTGTCTGCTGCTGCTCACACGGTCAGTCCATATTGTAATTGAGGATAATTTTGAGACGCGACTCATTGCAGAGGAGCTGGTTGAATACATCATATGTTTTAATGCTTCTGGTTCAAGATATTCACTAAGACTGTAGTGATGAATAGTCTGATCTTCATGGATATTTCTCTCCTACTGATGCAGAATCCTCATTAAGCTATCATTAGAATCTTGAAAACCTTAATAAGTTCCACCAGAGAGTGTTGAAAGATGTGGATTTTCACTAAAACTATTTTTGGAGGCATGAGTAGTTCAATTCTGGGTATTTTTTCCCTACAGATGCAGAATCCTCCTTAAACTATCTCTAGAATCTTGAAAAACCCAACATATTCCACTAGACTGTGTTAAAAGTTGTTGAGATAATATTTGAGTCATTGTTTTGTCCTATGCAGCATCCTGTGTACTGCATGAAGGTGGTGGGGACTCAGAACGCCCACAACCTGATCAGCGTCAGCACTGATGGCAAGATGTGTTCCTGGTCCTTGGACATGTTCTCCCAGCCACAGGTCAGCAGCATGCACCACAGTTCAGGGTTTGCTCCAGGGATGGGGGGTTGTGGGAGGAAGGTGTGATAGATGCAGAGTCACATTGTACTCTGGTAAGGGAAGGAAAAGGAGGAGTAGTGTGGAGGCTGTGGCAAGATGCAAAGGTCACATTGTACTCTGAGAAGGGGAAGGAAAGGAGTAGAATGGAGAGTGTGACAGAACATAGATTAAAAGGAAAGGGAGAATAAAGTGGAAGGTATGGCTTACAGAGGTCACAGTGTAGTCTGAGAAAGGGAAGAGAAAGAGTAGAATGGAGAGAGTGGCAGAGCACAGAAGGGAAGGAAAAGAATAACAGTATGTAGAGTATGACAGAACATAGAGGAAAAGGAAAGCAAGAGAGAGAGAGAGAGAGAGAGAGAAATGAAAGGACAGGATCTTAAAAGACAGCAGAAGACTAAACTTCACATATACCAGGCCAATAATAATGACAAATGAAACTGACAGCATACCAAGTCTCAATATTAATGCCAACCTCCCCTACAGGAATCCATGGAGTTGCAACACAAACAATCACGTCCTGTGGCTGTGACGTGTATGGCCTTCCCTCATGGTGATGTCAACAACTTCATTGTGGGGTCGGAGGAAGGTGCCGTCTTTACAGGTGAGAGGAAAGGCTTCTGTTTATCTGCTTACTAGATGCATATATGTGAAATCTTGTTACTTCACTTTCTTATTACTTTGACAGCTGTAACTTGTCATTAAGCTTCATAAAATGGCTTGGATTTAATGCAGTAATAGTGAGGCATTAAAGGAAATAAAAATATAAATAGATGAAGATAGATAAATAGATGAAGGTATTAATCATCTCATCATACATTCAATTCATGTTGATCTGGCACATACATTTTTATATTTCATCCTAATCTGCTCTGTGTTTGTTCCCATTAAGCTTGATAAAATGGGATGGATATGCTGCAGTAACAATGAGGCATTAGAGAAAGTAGTGGATAAATAGATGAAGGTACTAACCACTTCATACATTCAACTCATGTTTAGCTGACATGTTTTTTTAATCCTTTGACCCTGCGGATTGTGTTTCCAGCATGTCGGCACGGCAGCAAGGCAGGTATTGTGGACGCCTATGAGGGTCACCAGGGGCCAGTGACAGGAATCAGCACCCACTCCACTCCCGGCTCCATTGACTTCTCTCACCTCTTCCTCACCTCCTCCATTGACTGGACTGTGAAGCTCTGGTCTGTCAAGGTAAACAAACACCTCTATCCTCCTTGGTGTGTGTGCGTGTATGCATGTGTTTGAATATATAGATTGATAATTGGTATCATAAGCTCATCAGTAAGCTAGAATTGTAATACATATGAACATAAACGTGTATATGAAGCTTGAGCAAACACTTGCGCCTTGCTAGGTTGGCCTTCTGGTAGACTCATTGAGTAATGCATCAGTCAGTCTGGAGCTGCAGGATGAGTGAATTGTGGCGAGTGAGACTATTACATTGTGTTGAAGGTTCTGCAGGTGGGATAGCAGACATCTTTGTGGTAGTTATGGATTAAATGGTATATGACATATCGAGAGCCATATGTGTTAAAATATAATTGTGTGAAAGGAAAAGCAAAATACAAAGCAGACAGTACAGAATTATTTTCATCAATAAAACAATAATCTCCATAAAACAATAGCTGTTTTAAAAACAATTTATTTAGCAGCCATTCTAGAAAGAGCTAACAAAATTTTTTTTTCTGTTATTTTTCAAACATCACTGTTAGGAAGTGAGGGAAGGAGAGTGATATCACTTCTTGAAGCTTGTCAAGCTGAATAAGTAGTTCAGCTTATTTGCTCAAGAGGTTGGCCACAGCTTGCTTGTTTTCATATACACATGTGATAGTTAATGACAGGTGTGAGTTGTTTTGCTAGACAGTCAGGTGTGAATTGTGTGGTGCTAGACAGTCAGGTGTGACTTGTGTGATGTTAGTCTGTCCCTTGACTTGGAAATTATCAATAGATTTTGAGGGCAATTAAGTCTTGATTGAGCAGGAAGGTGATCAGTTCTAATAGTATGTTGGTTTTTGAGCAGCCATGTTTGCCTGAGTAGCAGTCACTCCCTTCAAACTGTACCAACACTTTGTGTTTATTTATGTAACACATGATTCTCTCGTTGTGTTCCACTTGGGATGCAACAGCACTGGTCCATGAAGGTAAGCGCCAAGCACACCACAAAGCAAACATTCCTTTGCTGAGCATGAATGTTTCTCTTCCTCCGTGTCTGAGAGTTGAACTGTTTATCTCTGCAATACTCTTTTTATGATAGTATCCTAGCTTAGTGGTACACTGACAGTTTACTGTGTGGGTACACCTGGCACCTTCACTGGGGTGAGGCAACATAGACCAGATGGTGTGGTATTGTGTGTTTTGTGTGGACTGCAAGTCTTTCTACTTTTGATGTACGCTGTATGGTGTTAGTGGTCATGGAGGCATTCTGCTGCCATGTCAAGCTTATTTATCTGGTGCAACTAAAAATGCAAACTAAATTAGTATTATTGTATATTTTTATGAAGGTGTATTTAAACAAGGAGAAACTTTATAATCTGATCCAAAACTGATGATATTGATAGACATGTGTAAGGTTTTGAATTGATAGACGTGTGTAAGGTTTTGAATTGATAGTCTTAGGTCAGAGAAGATTTCAGACTCCCCTGCTTGTGCATGTACCACAAGGCTTGTGTCATCTACTACAGTGCCACTGTGCCTCACACCTCTTGGCACTGTGCCAGGTTTCTCTTGCTTGTGGGTAATTGAGAAAGGACAGCACTGTTCTCAAAGATTCACATGTCAGTTTTCTCAGTAGGATCCATGGCCACCAATATCCTCACAAATACAAGCTGACACCCAGGAGCCATTTACTGCACACATTTTTAACACACACACACACACACCTTAGCACATGCATACAATTTCTATATATTTGTCCCAGGGCTTCACACCACCACTGTATTTTGCAAATTTGCAAGACTGAATCATTATTGCAGTCAAAAGTTAAGGAAATAAATCTCTACTATCCTTCCTCTCTTTCCTCCTCTTTTTCTTCCTCCTCTCTCTGTCACCATCTTTTACTTTCCCTAAGATAACATCATCAGCCCAAAATGGTCATCTAAATACTCTCCCTCTGTTCTCCGATTATTTGTATAGAAATATTGTTCCTAGCAACCAGTGCAGTCATGCCACACAGCTGTCACAGGAAAATGTTTAAAAGGAACATTTGTGCACAACACACACTGCTTCTAAGCTTTCCACCACCACCTTCACTCCCCGAGCTAGTTCCCTGCTGTTCCAAAACATCATTTGCCTCCCAGAAGCTTTCAGTTGTCCTTCACGCTTGGTAGGTGGTAAGATGGTCTGGTTCTATGGACTTATCTTCTCATCACCTCAACTCTTTTTGCTCATGTTATCCAAAAAAAATATTAATCTTCCACAACAGCTAATGAGTGTTTTGACTGGATACATTATCACAGTATGGAACATTCAAACATATTTTTTGTCTTTAGAATTTATTTACAAATTGTGAATTGATATTTTATGTTGGGCATTTGTTTTAACTTGATTTTCTATATAATATATACATGGATAAATGCACTTAAATTAGGAGAGTTCCGTCTCTCCTGACCCAACAGAACACTCATCTCGTTATGACCACCTGTCTGATCCTCTCTGCTGTCTTACAGGAAACGAAGCCTCTCTACTCCTTCGAAGACAATGGGGACTATGTGTATGAGGTTGCCTGGTCCCCCATCCATCCGGCTCTCTTCACCACTGTTGACGGCTCAGGAAGAATCGACCTGTGGAATTTAAATCAAGACACTGAGGTGAGGCAGTTTCCATAAGCCTGCTTTGTGTTTTATTCTTTGTTTCATATACTTGTAAGAAATACATTGATGTGTATGTACTCAGCTTGCTCTAAGTAGAGAGAGAATTCTATTTCGCTAGTTTGTTAGGAGGTAATTGTAACTTTCAGTATGTGAATTTAGTTTCTAAATTTAAACCCTGATGTCTTACAGGTTCCCACGGCAAGCACAGTGGTGGAGGGCAACCCAGCACTCAACAGAGTCTCTTGGACTAACTCTGGCCAGCAGATCACAGTGGGAGATGACATGGGCAAGATCTGGATATATGATGTTGGAGAGGTGAGGAAAATTCAATGTATCCATGTAATAAATAAATTGACTCTCATCTTTCAATACTTTTAGCCCACAATGTTCTTGACAGCATAGTCAACACCAAAATTTTTAGCATCCTAGAATACTAAAGAATACTATCATTCATTATTCCTAGATTTTCAGTGCCCCATTTCATCAAGTAAAAATAATTTTTAGCATCCTAACTGTACTAGAGAGTATTTTATCATTGATTATTCCCAGATTTTCCATTGCCCAGTTTTCTCACATTGATTTCTCCTCCTATCAGCAACTAGCATTGCCGCGTGCTGATGACTGGGCCCGTCTAGTGCATACACTTGGGGAGCTGAAGAACAACCAGACCGATGACGACCACTCCACCAGACACTATGAGTCATCATTTTCTTCCCTTGCATCCCTCTCATCCTCACCGCTCAGATAGATACCATGTTATTAAGACTGTACAATTGTGATTCCATTGTTGTGTGGCTGTATTTATCAAGTGCCGGCTGTATTTATCAAGTGCCAGAAAATAATCCATAATAACATATATGTATAGTATCTATGTATAGTATCTATAGCTATGTACCATTAAAGTGGGTGGCCAAAGCAAGGTGCTCTCCACGAACACATATACATACATACCTATGATAATAAAACATTTGATATGTTATTCAATCCTTATAAAAAAGGTAGATAGATGGTGGGTAAAAATGAATGAAGGCAACTACTAAAGAAGGAATAAAATAAAGAAAACCCAGGTACACCACACCCCTGAAGAAAAAAAATGTAAGGCACATATTGCACGTAGAGGCCATGTCCCCTGTACTCTGGCGTACAGGGGGACGGGACCCCTATATGCAATACGCCTCTTAAACTTTGTGTGGTGTGGAACTATTTTTTTTCTTGGAACAACATTATTATATAACAGCAATAACGGTGAATAAACTCTTGAAACTCTTACATCTTTATTATTATACCTGGCAGTCACAAAGTTCCATGTAGGCCTCTCTTGACGGGGGCAAGACTTCAATGCTTGACCAACTTTGTCGTGACTCCTGCAGATTAGTCATTAAGTGTACAGCATCCTTGAGTCTCCTTCCTCCACATCAGGGCCACATACAGACTGGTGGATCAGTTGTGTGGCATCCTGGGGAGGGGGTTTCCACATCAGGGCCGCATGCAGTTGTGCAACATCCTCGGGTCTCTCTGTATCACGATCACAATGCAGCAGACTGGTTATAGTTCTGAGGAAGAGTAAAATTCTGAATGAGTATTTTTTACCTCCTCACCCTTGGATACACGCAGGAAATGTCAGATAGTGAACAGATTTTTAGAGCAGAAGAGAATGAAAAGCCGATAGTTATTTCCATAATGGAGATTTTTGAGCCACCAGGACAAGACGAAATATATCCTACATTACTCAAGAAATACAAAGAGGTTATTAGTGAACCGCTAATTACTGTCTTTAGGATATAGCTAGATTCAGGAGAGATACCAGTAGATTCAGGAGATACCAGTAATGTGGAGGCAAGCAAATACAGTATCCATCTTTAAGAAAGGGGAAAAACGTTAGCATTTGATTATTGACCTGTCAGCTAAACTTCAACTGTAGGTAAAAGTAATGGAGTTAGCAATCACCACACGATGCTCTTCAGACAGATGTTATTCAGACACGAGCATCCTTCATTCAACCCTCACTTGCTCCATCATAGTATCATACACCCGAAGACCATAAAGTGTCCCACTTCCGCCGACCGACCCTTCGTCGATGCCTGTTCCTGGACGACGGGTCAGCCAAACTATCACGGCAAAACACTCACGAACATACTCAGCTCAGACGAACCGTGTTCTAGTTACATTTCCTGTCCATCGATATTATCAGTTATTTGTTACCAATTGGTGACACTGGAGCACAGTATGCAACTTATAAGAAGCCAAAGATATTACCTCTGTCGATAAAAATGTTACAAGTGTGACTGGTTTCGAAGCCTCAGCCTAGACGGTTCGTGATGTGTATGTGTGTGTGTGTGTGTTGCCGGTGATAGCTTGGCTGAGCCGTCGTCCAGAAAGACCCTAGGGCTTCGTCGCAGTGTCGGCGGAAGAAGGAGACACTTTATGGTCTTCGACTGTACATAATGCGCCCTTAATATTTCATGGTATATAATTCGTCATTCAGGATATCTTGACACCTCCAATGCAACGCCAAGTCTTACAATACCCTGTCATTTTTCATTATAACAATTTGTATTTATGTAGTCCATGTTTTATCAGTTAGAACCTCAACATAAATCAGAATATAAAGATACAGGGATCAGCGAAAACCCAACAACCGAGAGACGAGTGACAGGTGGGCGGCACGACAACACGGCTGTCAACTCACCTTGTGACGTCTGGCGTGGTGGTGGTGGGCGCGTCTTACCACAGCCCGGCCAAAGAAATCTACTGCTGAGTATGTAAAAGGAGGTGATGGTTCTAGTCTGTCAATAGGCAGGTCTGCCATCTTCTGTCCCTGTGTTGTACTCCTAACTTTACGACAGATAATGCACTCTGAAATGTGCCTTGATACTAGGGATGATCCTCCTACTATCCAGTATCCACATGACTTGATTTCATTTAAAGTTATGCCCCTGCCTTGATGATTTGTCCTTTTGTGATGGTGGCATATTATCAGCTGGGTTATGTGTGATGTTTTGGGGAGGATGACTGGATGTTTGGATTCATCTGTCAGATTAGAAAGCCTCAATCTTCCTCCTACTCTCATGATACCATTTTGTCAATGAAGGGATCTAACTTATAGAGGGAACTGGTCTTGTCTATCACTTTTGTTCCCTTGCCATTGTCTCCTTTAATTAAAGAATTATGGTTAGGAGATGATTTCGGTACATTTATCTCCTTTTGGAATGCCTTTGATTGCAGTTGTTTTAGCTTGTGACACTTGTGCTACATTTACTGGCTCATATGTGTTTCCCTTTACTTTAGTAGTGCCATCACCTCTTCCTCTGAAGCTGTTCAGAAGCTTGAGGCATACAGCAACTGCCCTCTTTGCTTTAAACCAATCAGAAAAATACTCAAGTCTTTCTAGTATATCTGTGGGCTGTTGTGTACCTACAGCATGGCATACAACTTTCTTCAGTTCAGGATCATTCTCATTTATGACCTTGTACTGGGAATGGCTATCCATTTTGCTATGTTGCCAAAGGAATTCTGGGCCATTCCACAAGATCTTGCTATTACACAATTCATCTGCTGTCATGCCTCTAGATGCATGATCTGCTGGGTTATACTGTGTCTCTATAAATTTCCACTGATCTGGTGAAGTGTGATCTCTTATTGTTTCTACTCTATTTGCAACATATACATGGAATCTCTTTGCTTCATTTGCAATGTAACCAAGGACTACTTTGCTGTCTGTCCAAAATACTTCTTCCACATTATTATATTCAAGTTCTCCCTTCAAGAGTTTATGGATTCTAACTGACACCACTGCTGCTGCTAGTTCTAGTCTGGGAATTGTCATGGTTTTTAGAGGTGTGACACGTGACTTTGCCATTACTAATGCACAATGAATTTGGCCAGTCTTGCTAATTAATCTAATATATGAGCACTGGCCATATCCCTCTTGACAGGCATCTGAAAAGTGATGGAGTTCAACCTTTTCTACTTCCCCAAAGTCATCAGGTTTGTAGCATCTAAGTACCTTTAACTGATCTAGTTTGTGCAGCTCATCCTTCCATTTTATCCATTTAGGTTTGACATAATCTGGCACCTTATCATCCCATTCAACTGCATTCTTACATAATTCTTGTAAAATTTGCTTTCCAGTCAAAATACCCCAAAACACCCCAAAACACTCCAAAAACACACCAAAACATCCTCAAAATATCCCAAAACACTACAAAAGCATCCCAAAACACTCCAAAAACACACCAAAACACCCTTAAAATACCCCACAACACCCCAAAACACACAAAAAACATCCCAAAACACTCCAAAAACACACTAAAACACCCTCAAAATACCCCAAAACACTACAGAAACATCCCAAAACATAAAAATACACACCAAAATACCCCCAAAATACCCCAAAACACTCCAAAAACATCCCAAAACTCTCCAAAATACCCCAAAACACTACAAAAACATCCCAAAACACTCCAAAAACACACCAAAACACCTCAAAATACCCCAAAACACTCCAAAAACACACCAAAACTCTCAAAACACCCCAAAACACTACAAAAACATCCCAAAACACTCCAAAAATACACCAAAATACCTCAAAACACTCCAAAAACACACCAAACACACCGTGTTGACAACCAAACACTTTATATCTCAGCTTAGCAACACACACCAACACAACACCCTGCTCACCTTCTCCTTGATGTCCGCAGCCTGTACTGCCCCTCTGTCACTGCCTTCCACCTCACCACCACTGCCACCGCCACCGCCATCGCTGCCGCCAACTTGCTTGCAGGATCGGAGGGTTGCCATTGCTCTGAAAGTTACATTAGGTTTGGTTAAGTGGGAAGTGATGAGGGAAGATGATGTAGGTTAGGTTAGGTTTGGTTAGGATAGGTTAGGTAAGGTTTGGCTATGCTTCGTTTACTTAGGTTAGGTTAGGTTAGGCTAGGTTAGGTTAGGCTAGGCTAGGTTGTGTTAGGTTTGGCTAGGCTTCTTTAGGTTAGGTGAGGTTAGGTTAGGTAAGGCTTGGCTAGGTTAGGCTTGCTTAGGTAAGGTTTGGCTAGGTTAGAATTGCTTAGGTTACGTTAGGTAAAGTTTGGTTAGGCTAGCTTGGGATTAAGACACGAGATAGCCAGTCAGTCTTGGGGAGGAGGAAGCACCAGACAGAAGTTAGGGTAGCTTCTTTGGGTTAGGCTTGGTTTGGTTAGGGGCAGCTGAGGAGTGTGAAGCTCCACCACGTTAGGTTAAATTTGAGGTAATATTTCAGTCATTTTCTCCCTCACCACCAAAATTTTCCCACTGTAAAAACTTTCTTAATATTTTTTTTCTGAAGGCTACAAAACAAATCACTCGTTTTCCCATCCCAGACCCCTAAACACCACCGCTTTCTTCCTTCAAACACACACACACACACACACACACTTTCCCTCCTTTCATATATCACAACACACGCTATAACACCCCTGACATGCTTCTATTATCACAGCCCCTCCCCAAAACACCCCAGAATCTTTTATTTTACCTCAAGCACACCACTTCTACCCTCAAAGACCCAATGCCTATCTGCAACATGCCTATAACATAACCAAAGCACCTCAAAAGCAACTCCAATCACACTAAAACACCTTAAAACACCTTAAACATACCCAGAACATTCCTAAACTCACAAAAAACATCCTAAACACATCGAAAGTGTACCAAAATATCCCAAAACACACTTAAAATACTCCAAAACTCATCCAAATTGACTCAAAACGCATCCAAAACAAACCGTACCTACCCAAAACACACTCAAACTCATCCACAACATCCCAAAACACACTTCAAACATCCCAAACACTGAAAACGGCCCAAAACACACTTAAAACACCCCAAAACACACCCAGACTGACTAAAATACCCACAAACGCACCCAAAACTCACCCGTATCCACACAAAACACACCCAAACTCATCCGTAACATCCCAAAATACACTTGAAACATCCCAAAACATTGAAAACAGTCCAAAACACACTTAAAGCACTCCTAAACAAGCCTAAGACACCCCAAAACACACCAGGAACGCTAAATATTGACTCAAACATCACCAAATCCCATCAACACACACTCCAACACTACCTAAACACCTCCAGACACACTCCAACAGCTCCTAAACACACCAAATACACTGAAAGCACTGTCACGGAAGACAAATACTACAAAGACAGACAGGGCAGCAGGGAAAATTAACCTAAATATTGTCTTTTTAGCATTTTTCTGTTTTACCATCTCCTCTATTCCTTCTCCCTTCCCCTTTCTCCTCTATTTCTCTTATTTTCTTACTCATACTACTCTTATCTACACGTCTGAGTTTAGAAACACTTGGAAACACCAGGAAAACACTGCAAAATACGATAAATATTACCGAGGAGACAGCGGAGCCGATCAAGGTCCCGGGTCCATGATGACGGCCGTGACGTCACGGCTAATTTACGTACCGTAACGGATTTCATTTTGAAATTGACCCCTCGAAAAAATGGAGCTAGGCTCGAATGCCTTATATATTCTGACTTGACAAATACTTAAAATAATATTCACAATATTAAAACAGCTCTAGCCTGAGTAGTATTTAAAAAATATCCAAATGAAATATGGAAAAAGTGTTGAAATATTCGGCACCATTTAAATCATTGAAAAGTCCACAACATTTGAATTTTTAGGAACGTAAAAATTTTTAAAAAATCTGAACTATCATCTTACACAATCAAAAGTGACCTGGAACAAGAAGTAAACAAATAAAACCGAAATTGTGTAAAAACCAAGTGTTGAACCTAAATACGATTAAAAACCACTGAAAAGTCCACCTATTTTGACTCAACAACAAGATAAAACACTTTAAAACATACAAACTATTTTTTCAAGCAATGAAAAGTTAGTTACAAGCTCAAATAGAGAGACAATAACACAAAAAGTGTTGTAATAACAACTTTTAACAGGACCATAAACCATTTTTAAAGTCCACTTATTTCTCTCAACAGGAACCAAAAAACAATTTAAAAATCATAAGCAATTTTTAGAAATACAAAAGACGTAGTTAGAACGTGAAATAAAAAATCAAGTTTGTCAAAATACTGCTAAAAAAACACCCCGCATTTTCGGCAAGCAACACAAAATTGAACACAACTCAACACAAGCCACGAAAATACTTCTAAAGCAAATAATTATTTTTATAAACCATAAAAAACATGCTATACCAGCAGAATAAAGAAGTTAAGAAAAAAATAAAAAAATATTGGAACCCACAGGTTGAAGCAGGTTGGCAGAGGTAGCCAGGCATCATGGCGGCCCTTGTCAGTGGAGAGAACGGCCGCTATTTTGCCTGTTATTCTTCCATCGTAACTAAATGAGGCAATGGCAGATATATCTAGATAGCGGATATGAAAGCCTAGTTATGTGGCTCCACTTAGTGACGTGTTAGGCTTACAATAAGTGAGAAATGAAGCAGATATTGGCGGACAAATGGGGAAGGCTGCCTCCACCTCAGCTGATAACATTAAGTGTATTTTTTTGACGTTTTTATAATTCCTGTCATGGTTAATTAGTAAGAGTTTTGTGGTGGAGGCTTGGAGCGCTTGTGGCACCGTGGAATGCTGGGTCACGTCAATATATTCCTAACCAGGTGCAAAAACATGAAATACGAGGCTAAACAATAAACAGTAAGGTTAACCACTGACCTGACAGCCCTGTGTTGTTGTTGTAGTGGGTGACACGTAACAACACTATCACAGTTACCGCCTGTTACATCACACTGTGCAAATTAGCTGGCTGGACAAGTGGTTGGCGGGTTTCTTACCAATATTAGCCTTGGTGGCCCTGTAGGCACCTCCAGGCAGGCACCAAGCTTGCACCAGCACACGCAGGCACCCACGGCCCTGTCACTGTCTTGTTCTGCCAAAATACATTAAATGAAGCCACAGTTTATGGCACCCTTTGAACACAGTGCCTTTCTGAGTTACGTCTGGTACTGTGTTGTCCTCCCTTGGCCTGCTCTGCACAGTACGGACACAAACCTATCCACAACACACTTTTACCTTTCAATAACAACCACCAACTTCTTTTATATTATACTAAACTAATGGAAAATTAAATATAAAGAATTATAAGCGTGTAAAAATAAATCTCAGGCCATTATAACTGTAATTGTCAAAGTATCTAGATGTTACTGATTGAAGCGCCAAATTCAAACTGTTCCTGGCGGAGCTTACACTGCAATGTCTCGTCCCTTGTGTGGCGTAATGTGAAATCATTGAAAAGCTTGTGTGAATTGAAGGCTTGGCTTAATACTGTGTTATATCTCAGCTTATCATTATTAAGTATTTACCATTTGACGTTAAAAAACAACAATACTTCACAGAGATATCCAAGTATACCAGAGGCTTCCATACTGTAGTTAATGATCAACAGAGAATTACCAGCCTTTCTCTGTGTGTCAAGGAGAGCCCTTAGGGAAACGTTCGTGTGCGTGTGTGTGTGTGTGTGTGTGGTATGGAAAGATATAATTGCTTAAGTACAGCCTCTCTCTCTCTCTCTCTCTCTCTCTCTCTCTCTCTACGTATTTTGCCTGTCTGCCCTCGTGTGTGTGTGTGTGTGTGTGTGTGTGTGTGTATCTCATTTATTTATTTAAGTTATTTTTCTTCTTCACGCAGATAGTAATTGACGAACACAACACACCACGTGGAGAGAAGCAAGGTGTGGAGTACCCAAGCCTCTCACAGTCCATGCTAGTAGACTCACCCTGCATGTGGAAATCTCCCAAAATGCACGGAGGTTATTCCAGAGCTGCAGGACAGAGTACTTGAGGCCATTGGTGAACAGAAAGCTGAGGTTGAACAAAGGTAGAGTAAAGATTACACTGACATTTGGGACATTGACATTGTTTGTTACCAGTATTATGTTGATTCCTTTTATTTCAGCCAAGAATTGATAGCTGCCCAAGGTGTAAGCAAGATTCACAATGATGAGGTCATTGTGACGTGTGCAATGTGTCCACTGGTCTTGGCCTTCCTGACCAAGGCAGCCACACAAAGGAAATTCCACGTTATTGTTGCCGAACGTGCCCCTAAATATGATGTAAGGTGTTTTATGCGTCTCTTTCACGTCATCGTGTCTGATGTGCACAATACATAACACAGGGACTGCCACGTGTAGGGGTGATGGCTTCTTGCAGCTTCCTTTATTTTATTATGTTCTTATGTTCTCAATACATCTTTTACTTGTGCAGGGTCACCCAGTGGCAAAAGCTTTATGTACTGCTGGAATTGAGACAACATTAATTCAAGACTCTGCAGTGTTCCCCATCATGTCACGTGTCAACAAGGTCATCAAAGGTCATCGTTGGCACCGAGACGGTGGTGACCAACGGAGGCATTGAGACCTTTGTTGGTGCAGCCTCTCTTGCCTCACCACCAAAGTTTTATTCTGTTCCAGTAAGTTTTATTTGTTAGTCATTATCCTGATACCTCTTTCAGTGGGGCAGTATTTGAAACATATTTACTGTTGCAAATTGAACAGGGAAGGTATCACAAAAGTACATACCATTTTATTCTCACAGAAATTCTTGATTCCAGTTTTTGATACATTCCTTTTCCACATGTTTATTTCGTGTAGGTGGATATACATTCCTCGTGTTGAGTGTTGGATGGTCCTTTCTCAAACCTCAACCTGTTGTCTCATGTGGAGCTAGATACTATCAGATCAGTACCTATATAATATTGAAAATCATAGCATGAATTGTGCATTTTGCTTATTGTCACAAATCTTCATTTTCAGCTGTATGTGTGCACTCCCACATACAAATTTGGCTTGATGGGCTGTGAAGAAATAAGCCACCAAACCACCACTTCTATTATCCCAGAGGGAACAAAGTTTTGGCCGTCTGTAAATACTGCGCTGACTCAGCTAGATTACGTTCCTCCAGAAAATGTCACCAGTTTGATAACTAACAAGTGAGTTTGTGTTGTTCATATGACTGTGTGGTCCTTTCAAGGTGTGATGTTGGGGGTTCATTTAATTTTTTCATTTGCTTTCCTTGTTGGGCCTGGGCTGACCTCAGGAGACATCAGTATTTGTCAGCTTTATGCACAAACTGTTATTTAGCACTGTACTTCATCTCCCAGTAAAACTTCTGATCCTAAATGCATCAAATGAAAGGCCTTTATGTTTTACTTATGAGTGAGATAAACAACTTACTTAATTTATTATACAGTAAAATCCCTCTCATCCGGCAGCTTCAAGTATCCGGCACATTTTTCCCCCGAGCCTTAAAATCAATAAAAAATCAATGTGTACTCAGAAAATCAATTAAAATTCCCACGCGAGGCATACTCCGTCCCCTTGCCACCACAGCGCACTGCTTCGCGCCACCCGCAGCCCACTGCACTGTGTTTACTCAGTGACTCAGTCCCGCGTGTGCACTGTTTATCGCCTGACGCCTTCATCACGCCTAAAGTTGTAGAAAAAAGGAAGTGTGTTGTGCTTACACTTAAGCAGCTGATCAGATCAGCTGATCATTGTTGTGGTAAGATGCGTGAGTGTAGGGTGGTCATTGTGGACACAATTTCACTTCTATTCAAGTATCCGGCACGTCGGCGGTCCCGTTGATGCCGGATTAGAGGGATTTTACTGTACCCTGTTTATCTTGCACATCTACTCACTTAGCTTTAAATAATGGCTGCTGACCATTTAAATCTCTTTTATTTCAGTCGAGGTACTGCACCATCCTACGTGTACCGGCAGCTTAGCGAACTGTACCGTCCCACTTCTTGTGATCTCTAAGGTAACAGCTTTAATCCTTGCAAATAAGGAATAAGAGAAAAGAGACACACCTGCCATTTGTACTGTTATGCTGTAGTGTTCTGTCATTTTTTTCCTCTTTTATCCTAGAACCGTTTTTGGTCATTCATGTTTCTAAAAATTATTATACAAAAATGTTGAGCTTAATATGTTTGGTGTAGTTTTTTGTAACGTGTTATTATTGTTTATGTGTGTGGTTCCCCTCAGGAAGAATGTTGCAGTATTAGCAGTAATGTTACAGCCAATGGAAGTGTCTGTATTGTGCTTTGGTGGGAGGTTAATTTGATGTATTTTTAGAGTTGTGCAGGATATTATAGCAAGCCCTCAAAATAAAGAAAATAACTATAGAAAACACTCTTTGTATTGAAAACACCACTACAGAGAAATCTCTAATGAAACAGGAAACCCTACATTCAGTACTGTGTGGTTGTTGCAGTAACACTGAGCTAAATGCCTTTTGGATGGTTGTATACTAAAAAAAATGTAAAAATGCCTATAAACAACTGTCCCTGCATTAAAAACCTTTCATCATAAAATTACACACAAGATACTCAACCAGTGCATGAATGTTCAAGCGGTACCATTTGCTCCCTTCTGCACAGCTTGCAGCAACACTTCTGGCGCTGCATAGTGAACAGTGAAGCACGGTGTCTTCGTGCTGCCATCCTTTTCCTTGTCAGGCATCAAATGTGCAAACCCAAAATCCACAATCTTAATAACTGAATCTTCAGAAGAATCCTTGAACAAGAGATTCCGTGAAAAGATGTTTAGATTAGAATGGCCTCGGAGAAGGATAATATCTGAATGGAATAAATTCATACTTTTTATTATAAAGGCCATACAAATGATGGAGATCAATAATATTCCATGCAATAAATTCTTTAAAATAAACAGATGGAAAATCAATGCAAAAAAAATTCCTTTTTTTGCCTTTCCTTTCTTTTCTTTTCTGTCTATCCTCAACACCAACCCTTTTCACCCCTGTCTGGCTTTAGGTCTCTGTGAACACTGATGCTTTTCCTGTGCACGTAGTGAACTGCTGACACCAGGTTCCTCACGACGACCGAAGCCCGAGGCGAGCCTCTGTGAACCTCTCGTGTTTCCTGATCCTCCGAGGCAGCCAGCTCTCCACCTCCAAGGAGCTGCATCACAATGTAGGTGTGTGCCTGTGAAACCAACATGAATTAGATACAGGCATACAATGATTAAATGCAAGGAAAAGAAAATAATATGATCTTAAACTAATTGTTACTTAAACTGTTACTGATAAATCCTGTTGTTTTATATTGTAATTCTACACAGTAAAAATATAGATTTGAAAATATACTTTGTAAACCTCAGTAACTTCCACTACAGCCCATTAAACTAGAACCATGAAAACATCCTTGAAAACCCCAGTAACTTGCACTACAGCCTGTTAGACTAGAACCATGAAAACACCCTTGAAAACCCCAGTAACTTCCACTACACCCTGTTAAACAAAAACCATGAAAACACCCTTGAAAACCCCAGTAACTTCCACTACACCCTGTTAAACAAGAACCATGAAAAACACCCTTGAAAACCTCAGTAACTTCCACTAAACCCTGTTAAACTCGAACCATGAAAACACCCTTGAAAACACACACACAGGCAACCCTTTCCCGGCCACACACACACACAAACCCTCTCCAACACACACACACACACACACACACACACAAACCCCAGAACACACCATACCTAATTGGCAGTTGCTTTTTCAGTTCCAGTCTTAACACTTCGCATAAACCCTCTCTGTGTAATTGCCATGACCAGGCCCAGGAAGGAAAACTTGCGGTCCTGCGCCAACGAGTCGTAACTATGCTTGTGGTGGGTCGCGAAGATCAGCGTTAACTCCAGGCTGGAATACAGGAACAGGTAGAGGAAGTAAACTCGGCTAAGTTGTATTAATTTCATGCGTTCTACAGAGAGAGAAAGACAGATGTTTATGAATGAAGGGAGAGGAGGAGGAGGAGGAACGGGAGGTAGTGTGTGTGTGTGTGTGTGTGTGTGTGTGTGTGTGTGTGTGTGTGTGTGTGTGTGTGTGTGTGTGTGTGTGTGTGTGTGTGTGTGTGTGTGTGTGTGTGTGTGTGTATGAATGAAGGGAGAGGAGGAGGAGGAACAGGAGGTGGTGTGTGTGTGTGTGTGTGTGTGTGTGTGTGTGTGTGTGTGTGTGTGTGTGTGTGTGTGTGTGTGTGTGTGTGTGTGTGTGTGTGTGTGTGCGTATGAATGAAGGGAGAGGAGGAGGAGGAGGAACGGGAGGTGGTGTGTGTGTGTGTGTGTGTGTGTGTGTGTGTGTGTGTGTGTGTGTGTGTGTGTGTGTGTTTCAGGAGTAAACATAAGGGAATATTTGCTAGTACACACACACACACAATACTACAAACACGAACAAACACACAATACTGAACATACAAACACACACACACACACCTTCTCTGCCCAGGCCCTTGACACAGCTGACGGAGAACAGAGCCCTAGGATTGATCACCTCCCAAGCCTCGGTCAAACTGGCACCGATGTCCCTCCTCCTTCTGCCCTGCGGTGGAAGAACAAGACACAAATCTGACTCACACACGAAGAGACAACAGCGAACGTAAACAAACAGTGTTGCCAACTCAGGGAAAGGGAGTTTTACTGTACAAGGGATAAAATACAAGTGAATCACCATGGAAACACCCTTTGAAAACCCACAGTAACTTCCACTACAGCCTTGATAACACTACTTACCCTAGATCACCCCCAAACACCCCTATATAACCCTGAAACACCACCAAGACACCATTAAACACCCCAAAACAAACTATTTACCTCAAAACACTTGCAAAACACTCCCAAAACAAAATTAAACACCCCAAAACACACTATTTACCTCAAAACACTTGCAAAACACTCTCAAAACACCATTAAACACCCCAAAACACACTATTTACCTCAAAAACTTGCAAAACACTCCCAAAACACCATTAAACACCCAAAAACAGACAATTTACCTCAAAACACTTGAAAAAACACCCCCAAAACACCTCCAAAACCCCAATAATACCCAAAAAGACAATTTACCTCAAAACACTTGAAAAAACACCTCCAAAACCCCAATAATACCCAAAAAAGACAATTTACCTCAAAACACTTGCAAAAACACCCCCAAAACATCTCCAAAACCCAAAAAATACCCAAAAAAGACAATTTACCTCAAAACACTTGCAAAAACACCCCCAAAACACCTCCAAAACCCCAATAATACCCAAAAAAATGACAAAAACAGATAAATATACCCAAAAACAGACAATTTACCTCAAAATACTTGAAAAAACACCCCAAAACACCTCCAAAACACCCCAAAATATCTCAAAACATTCCTAAACACACAAACAGGAGTGTAATGAATTAATAAGTGAAAGAAAGCAAGAGAATGTAAACAAACAGATGATAATGAAAAGAAAAGTGATTTAAATGAGATTGTTAAGATGTTTTGATGGTTTATGGTAAGGAAAATGAGAGAAAGGGTTTGTAATGAATAGATAGGGTTTGTAATGATGACAGAAAGGAAGGAATAAGAGGGAAAAGTAAAGAAATGAGGAAAGGAAAGAGAAAATGATGCTTTACTCACAATGCACCTCTCTTTAACAACATTCAGAGACACAAGGAAATACAAACAAATTACAAAATAAGCAAAGAAAGAAAAAATGAAAGGAAAAAAAAAAAAAGCAAAAATTATACAAAAACAAAAAAAGTATACATAATAAAAAAAAAAAAATGACACACACACACACACACACCTCAGGCAGCGATTCCTGGAAGAAGACAGCAAAGAATATTATGTTAGCCACAGTGAGAGTGCGTGCGTAGACAGCCAAGGCCGCGAACCACCCAGTACTTCCCCAGCGGGAGAACGCAGCCCCCACAGTGTGCCCGACGGTGAAGCCTATGCTGAATGTCACGCCAATCAGTGCCTGTGGGTTGAGGGGAGGTTAGGAGAGGGTAGGCTGGTTAGGTTAGGTTAGGACACACCAACAACACACCACAATATAAATAAGAAATAAAATAATGCATAAGAAAATAAAAAGTTAAAAAAAGTAAACTAACAATATATTTTAAACTACCACAACACCTTTAAACACCCTCAAAATACTCCAAAACACCCAGAAACACTCCAAAAACACACTAAAACACTCTCAAAATAACCCAAAACACACCAAAACATCCCAAAATACCCCAAAACACTCCAAAAACACACCAAAACACCTTCAAAACACTCCAAAAACATACCAAAATACTCCAAAAATACTCCTAAACATCTCAAAACACATCAAAACATTCCAAAAACATCCCAAAACACTTTAAAACATACCAAAAATCCCAAAACACCTCCACAACACCACAAAACACTTCAAAACACCCCTTAACCACCCCAAAACACTTCACAACACACCAAAAACACCCCAAAACACCCCAAAAACACCTGAAGACTCCCTCAGAACACTGAAATAGAATAAAACACAAAATAACAATAATAAAGAAAACAAGCTGCAATATTGAACAGCAGGAACACAAACAAACACACACACACACCCTGTAAACAAACAAACAAACAAAAAATAAATAAATAGATAATAGGATAAAAAAATTGAAAAAAATAATAATAAAAACAAGCTAAAAATATATAAACCAATACAAAACACAACAAACCCACTTAATTACCAAACAAGACAGAATGGAACCTCGCAGCGAAACCGATGATATGCTGGTAATAAGTCACAAAGGAGAGCTGAGAGGAATACAAGCCGCTGGTGTTGTGCTTGGAGTAACAGTCGAGGAGAGCAGGAGACACGGGCAGCACCACCTTCAAGCCGAGCAGGTCCAGGATCAGACTGCCGAATAACACCTTGCTTGTCCGTGTGTTCCTCTGTGGGTGTTAGGTTAGGTTAGGTTACGTTAGGTTAAGTGAGGTTAGGTTATGTTAGGTTAAGTGAGGTTAGGTTAAGTGAGGTTAGGTTAGGTTAGGTTAAGTTACGTTAGGTTAGGTTAAGTGAGGTTAAGTGAGGTTAGGTTAAGTTAGGTTAGGTTAAGTTAGGTTAGGTTAGGTTAAGAGGTTAGGTTAAAAGAGGTTAGGTTAAGTTAGGTTAGGTTAGGTTAAGTTAAGTTAGGTTAAAAGAGGTTAGGCTAAGTTATGTTAGGTTAAGTTAGCTTATGTTAGGTTAGGTTAGGTTAAGTGAGGTCTTTTTTATCTTTTATTTTTTCTCAGTATTTTTTTCTTATTGTACTTAGTTCCCTTTGACCAGTGTCCCTCCTATATATACAAAAAATAAAACAAAATAAATAAATAAATAAATAAAGTAAAACAAGAACATTTTTACGACTTTAAATCATTTTCCCGACACACTTGTGCATGGAGGCAGTGTTGCACGAGTGTTGAGTGACAAATATTGCATCTCAGCTTAGCAACACACACCAACACACACCAACACAACACCCTGCTCACCTTCTCCTTGATGTCCACAGCCTGTACTGCCCCTCTGTCCCTGCCGTCCACCTCACCACCACTGCCGCCGCCACCGCCATCGCTGCCGCCAACTTGCTTGCCGGATCGGAGGGTTGCCATTGCTCTGAAAGTTACATTAGGTTTGGTTAAGTGGGGCCGTGGGAAGAGGATGTAGGTTAGGTTAGGTTTGGTTAGGCTAGGTTATGTTAGGTTTGGCTAGGTTTCTTTAGGTTAGGTTAGGTGAGGTTAGGTTAGGTTAGGTTAGGTAAGGCTTGGCTAGGTTAGGCTTGCTTAGGTAAGGTTTGGCTAGGTTAGGTTAGGTTAGGTTTAAATTTGAGGTAATATTTTAGTCATTTTCTCTCTCACCACCAAAATTTTCCCACTGTGTAAACTTTGTTAATATTTTTTACCTGAAGGCTACAAAACACATCACTCGCTTTCCATCCCAGACCTCTAAACACCACCCCTTTCTTCCTTCCTTAGCATCAGCCAGCCAGCCTCGTTGGACTTAAATGAAGGAAACTTTTAAACACGTAGATATAATATAACATTTTCTTCTTCACACACACACACACACACACACACACTACTTCCGTGACGTGGGAGAGTGAGGAAGAGCGAGAAAGAGTTTTATCACCAGCTGGAAGGAAACTAACGCTTTGTTTACATCTGACAAGAGAAAACGCGGCTGTCACTTCTGTCAACGGGTAACTAATACAAAGCTGAGAGAGAGAGAGAGAGAGAGAGAGAGAGAGAGAGAGAGAGAGAGAGAGAGAGAGAGAGAGAGAGAGAGAGAGAGAGAGAGAGAGAGAGAGAGAGAGAGAGATTGTCATATAACCATTTTATACTCAAGATAATAAAAGACAGCAAGCGTTTAATTATTAATTTTCCAACTTTCTTCGCTTGCCTAAACTTTCTTCCACACTGCTGGTGGTGATGGTGGTGGTGGTGGTGGTCTTCCTGCTTCCCTATTTCGTCCCTCTACATTTGTATCTTAAAAGAAAAAAAGATCGTATTACTGAATCAACACCAATGAACGCTTAACCTTACCTAACCTAAAGTGTACCTCTGTTTTTACCCTCTACCTATCACTACAACCTCCAGTACCTTCCCCTGCTAGGACTCCAACACCAGAACACCTCGTACAGACCCAGACATCCCACACACGTGCATCTAGAAGCTTCATACATCACAACACACGCTATAACACCCCTGACACGCTTCTACTATCACAGTCCCCCCTTAAACACTCCAGAACCTTTTATTTTACCTCCAGCACACCACTTCTACCCTCAAAGACCCAGTACTTATCTGCAACATGCCTATAACATAACCAAAACACCTCAAAAGCAACTGCAACCACACTAAAACACCTTAAAACACCTTAAACACTCCTAAACGCACAAAAAACATCTTAAACACATCGAAAGTGCACCAAAATATCCCCAAACACACTTAAAATACTCCAAAACTCACCCAATTGACTTTAAACGCATCGAAAACACACCGTACCTACCCAAAACACACTCAAACTCATCCACAACATCCCAGAACACACTTAAAACATCCCAAAACACTGAAAACGGCCCAAAACACACTTAAAACACCCCAAAACACACCCAGACTGACCTAAAATACCCACAAACGCACCCAAAACGCACCCGTATCCACACAAAACACACCCGAACTCATCCATAACATCCCAAAATACACTTGAAACATCCCAAAACATTGAAAACAGTCCAAAGCACACTTAAAGCACTCATAAACAAGCCTAAGACACCCCAAAACACACCAGGAACGCTAAATATTGACTCAAACATCACCAAATCCCTAAAACACACACTTCAACACCCTTTCAACACCTCCAGACACACTGCAACACTCCCTAAACACCTCCAGACACACTCCAACACCTCTTAAACACACCAAATACACTGGAAGCACTGTCAGGGAAGACAAATACTACCAAGACAGACAGGCCAGCAGGGAAAATTAAGCTAAATATTGTTTTCTTATCATTTTTCTGTTTTACCACCTCCTCTATTCCTTCTCCCTTCCTCTTCCTCCTCTATTTCTCTTATTTTCTTACTCATTCTACTCTTATCTACACGTCTGAGTTTAGAAACACGTGGAAACACCAGGAAAACACTGCAAAGTACGATAATTATTACCGAGGAGACAGCGGAGCCGATCAAGGTCCCGGGTCCATGATGGCGGCCGTGACGTCACGGCAATTTTACGTACCGTAACGGATTTCATTTCGAAATTGACCCCTCGAAAAAATGGAGCTAGGCTGGAATGCCTTATATATTCTGACTTGACAAATACTTAAAATAATATTCACAATATTAAAACAGCTCTAGCCTGAGTAGTATTTAAAAAATATCCAAATGAAATATGGAAAAAGTGTTGAAATATTCGGCACCATTTAAATCATTGAAAAGTCCACAACATTTGAATTTTTAGGAACGTAAAAATTTTTAAAAAATCTGAACTATCATCTTACACAATCAAAAGTGACCTGGAACAAGAAGTAAACAAATAAAACCGAAATTGTGTAAAAACCAAGTGTTGAACCTAAATACGATTAAAAACCACTGAAAAGTCCACCTATTTTGACTCAACAACAAGATAAAACACTTTAAAACATACAAACTATTTTTTCAAGCAATGAAAAGTTAGTTACAAGCTCAAATAGAGAGACAATAACACAAAAAGTGTTGTAATAACAACTTTTAACAGGACCATAAACCATTTTTAAAGTCCACTTATTTCTCTCAACAGGAACCAAAAAACAATTTAAAAATCATAAGCAATTTTTAGAAATACAAAAGACGTAGTTAGAACGTGAAATAAAAAATCAAGTTTGTCAAAATACTGCTAAAAAAACACCCCGCATTTTCGGCAAGCAACACAAAATTGAACACAACTCAACACAAGCCACGAAAATACTTCTAAAGCAAATAATTATTTTTATAAACCATAAAAAACATGCTATACCAGCAGAATAAAGAAGTTAAGAAAAAAATAAAAAAATATTGGAACCCACAGGTTGAAGCAGGTTGGCAGAGGTAGCCAGGCATCATGGCGGCCCTTGTCAGTGGAGAGAACGGCCGCTATTTTGCCTGTTATTCTTCCATCGTAACTAAATGAGGCAATGGCAGATATATCTAGATAGCGGATATGAAAGCCTAGTTATGTGGCTCCACTTAGTGACGTGTTAGACTTACAATAAGTGAGAAATGAAGCAGATATTGGCGGACAAATGGGGAAGGCTGCCTCCACCTCAGCTGATAACATTAAGTGTATTTTTTTGACGTTTTTATAATTCCTGTCATGGTTAATTAGTAAGAGTTTTGTGGTGGAGGCTTGGAGCGCTTGTGGCACCGTGGAATGCTGGGTCACGTCAATATATTCCTAACCAGGTGCAAAAACATGAAATACGAGGCTCAACAATAAACAGTAAGGTTAACCACTGACCTGACAGCCCTGTGTTGTTGTTGTAGTGGGTGACACGTAACAACACTATCACAGTTACCGCCTGTTACATCACACTGTGCAAATTAGCTGGCTGGACAAGTGGTGGGCGGGTTTCTTACCAATATTAGCCTTGGTGGCCCTGTAGGCACCTCCAGGCAGGCACCAAGCTTGCACCAGCACACGCAGGCACCCACGGCCCTGTCACTGTCTTGTTCTGCCAAAATACATTAAATGAAGCCACAGTTTATGGCACCCTTTGAACACAGTGCCTTTCTGAGTTACGTCTGGTACTGTGTTGTCCTCCCTTGGCCTGCTCTGCACAGTACGGACACAAACCTATCCACAACACACTTTTACCTTTCAATAACAACCACCAACTTCTTTTATATTATACTAAACTAATGGAAAATTAAATATAAAGAATTATAAGCGTGTAAAAATAAATCTCAGGCCATTATAACTGTAATTGTCAAAGTATCTAGATGTTACTGATTGAAGCGCCAAATTCAAACTGTTCCTGGCGGAGCTTACACTGCAATGTCTCGTCCCTTGTGTGGCGTAATGTGAAATCATTGAAAAGCTTGTGTGAATTGAAGGCTTGGCTTAATACTGTGTTATATCTCAGCTTATCATTATTAAGTATTTACCATTTGACGTTAAAAAACAACAATACTTCACAGAGATATCCAAGTATAACAGAGGCTTCCATACTGTAGTTAATGATCAACAGAGAATTACCAGCCTTTCTCTGTGTGTCAAGGAGAGCCCTTAGGGAAACGTTCGTGTGCGTGTGTGTGTGTGTGTGTGTGGTATGGAAAGATATAATTGCTTAAGTACAGCCTCTCTCTCTCTCTCTCTCTCTCTCTCTCTCTCTCTCTCTACGTATTTTGCCTGTCTGCCCTCGTGTGTGTGTGTGTGTGTGTGTGTGTGTGTATCTCATTTATTTATTTAAGTTATTTTTCTTCTTCACGCAGATAGTAATTGACGAACACAACACACCACGTGGAGAGAAGCAAGGTGTGGAGTACCCAAGCCTCTCACAGTCCATGCTAGTAGACTCACCCTGCATGTGGAAATCTCCCAAAATGCACGGAGGTTATTCCAGAGCTGCAGGACAGAGTACTTGAGGCCATTGGTGAACAGAAAGCTGAGGTTGAACAAAGGTAGAGTAAAGATTACACTGACATTTGGGACATTGACATTGTTTGTTACCAGTATTATGTTGATTCCTTTTATTTCAGCCAAGAATTGATAGCTGCCCAAGGTGTAAGCAAGATTCACAATGATGAGGTCATTGTGACGTGTGCAATGTGTCCACTGGTCTTGGCCTTCCTGACCAAGGCAGCCACACAAAGGAAATTCCACGTTATTGTTGCCGAACGTGCCCCTAAATATGATGTAAGGTGTTTTATGCGTCTCTTTCACGTCATCGTGTCTGATGTGCACAATACATAACACAGGGACTGCCACGTGTAGGGGTGATGGCTTCTTGCAGCTTCCTTTATTTTATTATGTTCTTATGTTCTCAATACATCTTTTACTTGTGCAGGGTCACCCAGTGGCAAAAGCTTTATGTACTGCTGGAATTGAGACAACATTAATTCAAGACTCTGCAGTGTTCCCCATCATGTCACGTGTCAACAAGGTCATCAAAGGTCATCGTTGGCACCGAGACGGTGGTGACCAACGGAGGCATTGAGACCTTTGTTGGTGCAGCCTCTCTTGCCTCACCACCAAAGTTTTATTCTGTTCCAGTAAGTTTTATTTGTTAGTCATTATCCTGATACCTCTTTCAGTGGGGCAGTATTTGAAACATATTTACTGTTGCAAATTGAACAGGGAAGGTATCACAAAAGTACATACCATTTTATTCTCACAGAAATTCTTGATTCCAGTTTTTGATACATTCCTTTTCCACATGTTTATTTCGTGTAGGTGGATATACATTCCTCGTGTTGAGTGTTGGATGGTCCTTTCTCAAACCTCAACCTGTTGTCTCATGTGGAGCTAGATACTATCAGATCAGTACCTATATAATATTGAAAATCATAGCATGAATTGTGCATTTTGCTTATTGTCACAAATCTTCATTTTCAGCTGTATGTGTGCACTCCCACATACAAATTTAGCTTGATGGGCTGTGAAGAAATAAGCCACCAAACCACCACTTCTATTATCCCAGAGGGAACAAAGTTTTGGCCGTCTGTAAATACTGCGCTGGCTCAGCTAGATTACGTTCCTCCAGAAAATGTCACCAGTTTGATAACTAACAAGTGAGTTTGTGTTGTTCATATGACTGTGTGGTCCTTTCAAGGTGTGATGTTGGGGGTTCATTTAATTTTTTCATTTGCTTTCCTTGTTGGGCCTGGGCTGACCTCAGGAGACATCAGTATTTGTCAGCTTTATGCACAAACTGTTATTTAGCACTGTACTTCATCTCCCAGTAAAACTTCTGATCCTAAATGCATCAAATGAAAGGCCTTTATGTTTTACTTATGAGTGAGATAAACAACTTACTCAATTTATTATACAGTAAAATCCCTCTCATCCAGCAGCTTCAAGTATCCGGCACATTTTTCCCCGAGCCTTAAAATCAATAAAAAATCAATGTGTACTCAGAAAATCAATTAAAATTCCCACGCGAGGCATACTCTGTCCCCTTGCCACCACAGCGCACTGCTTCGCGCCACCCACAGCCCACTGCACTGTGTTTACTCAGTGACTCAGTCCCGCGTGTGCACTGTTTATCGCCTGACGCCTTCATCACGCCTAAAGTTGTAGAAAAAAGGAAGTGTGTTGTGCTTACACTTAAGCAGCTGATCAGATCAGCTGATCATTGTTGTGGTAAGATGCGTGAGTGTAGGGTGGTCATTGTGGACACAATTTCACTTCTATTCAAGTATCCGGCACGTCGGCGGTCCCGTTGATGCCGGATAAGAGGGATTTTACTGTACCCTGTTTATCTTGCACATCTACTCACTTAGCTTTAAATAATGGCTGCTGACCATTTAAATCTCTTTTATTTCAGTCGAGGTACTGCACCATCCTACGTGTACCGGCAGCTTAGCGAACTGTACCGTCCCACTTCTTGTGATCTCTAAGGTAACAGCTTTAATCCTTGCAAATAAGGAATAAGAGAAAAGAGACACACCTGCCATTTGTACTGTTATGCTGTAGTGTTCTGTCATTTTTTTCCTCTTTTATCCTAGAACCGTTTTTGGTCATTCATGTTTCTAAAAATTATTATACAAAAATGTTGAGCTTAATATGTTTGGTGTAGTTTTTTGTAACATGTGTTATTATTGTTAATGTGTGTGGTTCCCCTCAGGAAGAATGTTGCAGTATTAGCAGTAATGTTACAGCCAATGGAAGTGTCTGTATTGTGCTTTGGTGGGAGGTTAATTTGATGTATTTTTAGAGTTGTGCAGGATATTATAGCAAGCCCTCAAAATAAAGAAAATAACTATAGAAAACACTCTTTGTATTGAAAACACCACTACAGAGAAATCTCTAATGAAACAGGAAACCCTACATTCAGTACTGTGTGGTTGTTGCAGTAACACTGAGCTAAATGCCTTTTGGATGGTTGTACACTAAAAATAATGTAAAAATGCCTATAAACAACTGTCCCTGCATTAAAAACCTTTCATCATAAAATTACACACAAGATACTCAACCAGTGCATGAATGTTCAAGCGGTACCATTTGCTCCCTTCTGCACAGCTTGCAGCAACACTTCTGGCGCTGCATAGTGAACAGTGAAGCACGGTGTCTTCGTGCTGCCATCCTTTTCCTTGTCAGGCATCAAATGTGCAAACCCAAAATCCACAATCTTAATAACTGAATCTTCAGAAGAATCCTTGAACAAGAGATTCCGTGAAAAGATGTTTAGATTAGAATGGCCTCGGAGAAGGATAATATCTGAATGGAATAAATTCATACTTTTTATTATAAAGGCCATACAAATGATGGAGATCAATAATATTCCATGCAATAAATTCTTTAAAATAAGCAGATGGAAAATCAATGCAAAAAAAATTCCTTTTTTTACCTTTCCTTTCTTTTCTTTTCTGTCTATCCTCAACACCAACCCTTTTCACCCCTGTCTGGCTTTAGGTCTCCGTGAACACTGATGCTTTTCCTGTGCACGTAGTGAACTGCTGACACCAGGTTCCTCACGACGACGGAAGCCCGAGGCGAGCCTCTGTGAACCTCTCGTGTTTCCTGATCCTCTGAGGCAGCCAGCTCTCCACCTCCAAGGAGCTGCATCACAATGTAGGTGTGTGCCTGTGAAACCAACATGAATTAGATACAGGCATACAATGATTAAATGCAAGGAAAAGAAAATAATATGATCTTAAACTAATTGTTACTTAAACTGTTACTGATAAATCCTGTTGTTTTATATTGTAATTCTACACAGTAAAAATATAGATTTGAAAATATACTTTGTAAACCTCAGTAACTTCCACTACAGCCCATTAAACTAGAACCATGAAAACATCCTTGAAAACCCCAGTAACTTGCACTACAGCCTGTTAGACTAGAACCATGAAAACACCCTTGAAAACCCCAGTAACTTCCACTACACCCTGTTAAACAAAAACCATGAAAACACCCTTGAAAACCCCAGTAACTTCCACTACACCCTGTTAAACAAGAACCATGAAAAACACCCTTGAAAACCTCAGTAACTTCCACTACACCCTGTTAAACTCGAACCATGAAAACACCCTTGAAAACACACACACAGGCAACCCTTTCCCGGCCACACACACACACAAACCCTCTCCAACACACACACACACACACACACACACACAAACCCCAGAACACACCATACCTAATTGGCAGTTGCTTTTTCAGTTCCAGTCTTAACACTTCGCATAAACCCTCTCTGTGTAATTGCCATGACCAGGCCCAGGAAGGAAAACTTGCGGTCCTGCGCCAACGAGTCGTAACTATGCTTGTGGTGGGTCGCGAAGATCAGCGTTAACTCCAGGCTGGAATACAGGAACAGGTAGAGGAAGTAAACTCGGCTAAGTTGTATTAATTTCATGCGTTCTACAGAGAGAGAGAAAGACAGATGTTTATGAATGAAGGGAGAGGAGGAGGAGGAGGAACGGGAGGTAGTGTGTGTGTGTGTGTGTGTGTGTGTGTGTGTGTGTGTGTGTGTGTGTGTGTGTGTGTGTGTGTGTGTGTGTGTGTGTGTGTGTGTGTGTGTGTGTGTGTGTGTGTATGAATGAAGGGAGAGGAGGAGGAGGAACAGGAGGTGGTGTGTGTGTGTGTGTGTGTGTGTGTGTGTGTGTGTGTGTGTGTGTGTGTGTGTGTGTGTGTGTGTGTGTGTGTGTGTGTGTGTGTGTGTGTGTGTGTGTATGAATGAAGGGAGAGGAGGAGGAGGAGGAACGGGAGGTGGTGTGTGTGTGTGTGTGTGTGTGTGTGTGTGTGTGTGTGTGTGTGTGTGTGTGTGTGTGTGTGTGTGTGTGTGTGTGTGTGTGTGTGTGTGTGTGTGTGTGTGTGTGTGTGTGTGTGTGTGTGTGTGTGTGTGTGTTTCAGGAGTAAACATAAGGGAATATTTGCTAGTACACACACACACACACACACACACACACACACACACACTACTACAAACACGAACAAACACACAATACTGAACATACAAACACACACACACACACCTTCTCTGCCCAGGCCCTTGACACAGCTGACGGAGAACAGAGCCCTAGGATTGATCACCTCCCAAGCCTCGGTCAAACTGGCACCGATGTCCCTCCTCCTTCTGCCCTGCGGTGGAAGAACAAGACACAAATCTGACTCACACACGAAGAGACAACAGCGAACGTAAACAAACAGTGTTGCCAACTCAGGGAAAGGGAGTTTTACTGTACAAGGGATAAAATACAAGTGAATCACCATGGAAACACCCTTTGAAAACCCACAGTAACTTCCACTACAGCCTTGATAACACTACTTACCCTAGATCACCCCCAAACACCCCTATATAACCCTGAAACACCACCAAGACACCATTAAACACCCCAAAACAAACTATTTACCTCAAAACACTTGCAAAACACTCCCAAAACAAAATTAAACACCCCAAAACACACTATTTACCTCAAAACACTTGCAAAACACTCTCAAAACACCATTAAACA
Source organism: Scylla paramamosain (assembly GCF_035594125.1). NCBI lineage: Eukaryota > Metazoa > Arthropoda > Malacostraca > Decapoda > Portunidae > Scylla > Scylla paramamosain. Next base: position 17,376,964 of record NC_087184.1, read on the forward strand.
CCCCAAAACACACTATTTACCTCAAAAACTTGCAAAACACTCCCAAAACACCATTAAACACCCAAAAACAGACAATTTACCTCAAAACACTTGAAAAAACACCCCCAAAACACCTCCAAAACCCCAATAATACCCAAAAAGACAATTTACCTCAAAACACTTGAAAAAACACCTCCAAAACCCCAATAATACCCAAAAAAGACAATTTACCTCAAAACACTTGCAAAAACACCCCCAAAACATCTCCAAAACCCAAAAAATACCCAAAAAAGACAATTTACCTCAAAACACTTGCAAAAACACCCCCAAAACACCTCCAAAACCCCAATAATACCCAAAAAACTGACAAAAACAGACAAATATACCCAAAAACAGACAATTTACCTCAAAACACTTGAAAAAACACCCCAAAACACCTCCAAAACACCCCAAAATATCTCAAAACATTCCTAAACACACAAACAGGAGTGTAATGAATTAATAAGTGAAAGAAAGCAAGAGAATGTAAACAAACAGATGATAATGAAAAGAAAAGTGATTTAAATGAGATTGTTAAGATGTTTTGATGGTTTATGGTAAGGAAAATGAGAGAAAGGGTTTGTAATGAATAGAAAGGGTTTGTAATGATGACAGAAAGGAAGGAATAAGAGGGAAAAGTAAAGAAATGAGGAAAGGAAAGAGAAAATGATGCTTTACTCACAATGCACCTCTCTTTAACAACATTCAGAGACACAAGGAAATACAAACAAATTACAAAATAAGCAAAGAAAGAAAAAATGAAAGGAAAAAAAAAAATAAGCAAAAATTATACAAAAACAAAAAAAATATACATAATAAAAAAAAAAAAAAAATGACACACACACACACACACACCTCAGGCAGCGATTCCTGGAAGAAGACAGCAAAGAATATTATGTTAGCCACAGTGAGAGTGCGTGCGTAGACAGCCGAGGCCGCGAACCACCCAGTACTTCCCCAGCGGGAGAACGCAGCCCCCACAGTGTGCCCGACGGTGAAGCCTATGCTGAATGTCACGCCAATCAGTGCCTGTGGGTTGAGGGGAGGTTAGGAGAGGGTAGGCTGGTTAGGTTAGGTTAGGACACACCAACAACACACCACAATATAAATAAGAAATAAAATAATGCATAAGAAAATAAAAAGTTAAAAAAAGTAAACTAACAATATATTTTAAACTACCACAACACCTTTAAACACCCTCAAAATACTCCAAAACACCCAGAAACACTCCAAAAACACACCAAAACACTCTCAAAATAACCCAAAACACACCAAAACATCCCAAAATACCCCAAAACACTCCAAAAACACACCAAAACACCTTCAAAACACTCCAAAAACATACCAAAATACTCCAAAAATACTCCTAAACATCTCAAAACACATCAAAACATTCCAAAAACATCCCAAAACACTTTAAAACACACCAAAAATCCCAAAACACCTCCACAACACCACAAAACACTTCAAAACACCCCTTAACCACCCCAAAACACATCAAAACACTTCACAACACACCAAAAACACCCCAAAACACCCCAAAAACACCTGAAGACTCCCTCAGAACACTGAAATAGAATAAAACACAAAATAACAATAATAAAGAAAACAAGCTGCAATATTGAACAGCAGGAACACAAACAAACACACACACACACCCTGTAAACAAACAAACAAACAAAAAATAAATAAATAGATAATAGGATAAAAAAATTGAAAAAATAATAATAAAAACAAGCTAAAAATATATAAACCAATACAAAACACAACAAACCCACTTAATTACCAAACAAGACAGAATGGAACCTCGCAGCGAAACCGATGATATGCTGGTAATAAGTCACACAGGAGAGCTGAGAGGAATACAAGCCGCTGGTGTTGTGCTTGGAGTAACAGTCGAGGAGAGCAGGAGACACGGGCAGCACCACCTTCAAGCCGAGCAGGTCCAGGATCAGACTGCCGAATAACACCTTGCTTGTCCGTGTGTTCCTCTGTGGGTGTTAGGTTAGGTTAGGTTACGTTAGGTTAAGTGAGGTTAGGTTATGTTAGGTTAAGTGAGGTTAGGTTAAGTGAGGTTAGGTTAGGTTAGGTTAAGTTACGTTAGGTTAGGTTAAGTGAGGTTAAGTGAGGTTAGGTTAAGTTAGGTTAGGTTAGGTTAAGAGGTTAGGTTAAAAGAGGTTAGGTTAAGTTAGGTTAGGTTAGGTTAAGTTAAGTTAGGTTAAAAGAGGTTAGGCTAAGTTATGTTAGGTTAAGTTAGCTTATGTTAGGTTAGGTTAGGTTAAGTGAGGTCTTTTTTATCTTTTATTTTTTCTCAGTATTTTTTTCTTATTGTACTTAGTTCCCTTTGACCAGTGTCCCTCCTATATATACAAAAAATAAAACAAAATAAATAAATAAATAAATAAAGTAAAACAAGAACATTTTTACGACTTTAAATCATTTTCCCGACACACTTGTGCATGGAGGCAGTGTTGCACGAGTGTTGAGTGACAAATATTGCATCTCAGCTTAGCAACACACACCAACACACACCAACACAACACCCTGCTCACCTTCTCCTTGATGTCCACAGCCTGTACTGCCCCTCTGTCCCTGCCGTCCACCTCACCACCACTGCCGCCGCCACCGCCATCGCTGCCGCCAACTTGCTTGCCGGATCGGAGGGTTGCCATTGCTCTGAAAGTTACATTAGGTTTGGTTAAGTGGGGCCGTGGGAAGAGGATGTAGGTTAGGTTAGGTTTGGTTAGGCTAGGTTATGTTAGGTTTGGCTAGGTTTCTTTAGGTTAGGTTAGGTGAGGTTAGGTTAGGTTAGGTTAGGTAAGGCTTGGCTAGGTTAGGCTTGCTTAGGTAAGGTTTGGCTAGGTTAGGTTAGGTTAGGTTTAAATTTGAGGTAATATTTTAGTCATTTTCTCTCTCACCACCAAAATTTTCCCACTGTGTAAACTTTGTTAATATTTTTTACCTGAAGGCTACAAAACACATCACTCGCTTTCCATCCCAGACCTCTAAACACCACCCCTTTCTTCCTTCCTTAGCATCAGCCAGCCAGCCTCTTTGGACTTAAATGAAGGAAACTTTTAAACACGTAGATATAATATAACATTTTCTTCTTCACACACACACACACACACACACACACTGCTTCCGTGACGTGGGAGAGTGAGGAAGAGCGAGAAAGAGTTTTATCACCAGCTGGAAGGAAACTAACGCTTTGTTTACATCTGACAAGAGAAAACGCGGCTGTCACTTCTGTCAACGGGTAACTAATACAAAGCTGAGAGAGAGAGAGAGAGAGAGAGAGAGAGAGAGAGAGAGAGAGAGAGAGAGAGAGAGAGAGAGAGAGAGAGAGAGAGAGAGAGAGAGAGAGAGAGAGAGAGATTGTCATATAACCATTTTATACTCAAGATAATAAAAGACAGCAAGCGTTTAATTATTAATTTTCCAACTTTCTTCGCTTGCCTAAACTTTCTTCCACACTGCTGGTGGTGATGGTGGTGGTGGTGGTGGTCTTCCTGCTTCCCTATTTCGTCCCTCTACATTTGTATCTTAAAAGAAAAAAAGATCGTATTACTGAATCAACACCAATGAACGCTTAACCTTACCTAACCTAAAGTGTACCTCTGTTTTTACCCTCTACCTATCACTACAACCTCCAGTACCTTCCCCTGCTAGGACTCCAACACCAGAACACCTCGTACAGACCCAGACATCCCACACACGTGCATCTAGAAGCTTCATACATCACAACACACGCTATAACACCCCTGACACGCTTCTACTATCACAGTCCCCCCTTAAACACTCCAGAACCTTTTATTTTACCTCCAGCACACCACTTCTACCCTCAAAGACCCAGTACTTATCTGCAACATGCCTATAACATAACCAAAACACCTCAAAAGCAACTCCAACCACACTAAAACACCTTAAAACACCTTAAACACTCCTAAACGCACAAAAAACACCCTAAACACATCGAAAGTGCACCAAAATATCCCCAAACACACTTAAAATACTCCAAAACTCACCCAATTGACTTTAAACGCATCGAAAACACACCGTACCTACCCAAAACACACTCAAACTCATCCACAACATCCCAGAACACACTTAAAACATCCCAAAACACTGAAAACGGCCCAAAACACACTTAAAACACCCCAAAACACACCCAGACTGACCTAAAATACCCACAAACGCACCCAAAACGCACCCGTATCCACACAAAACACACCCGAACTCATCCATAACATCCCAAAATACACTTGAAACATCCCAAAACATTGAAAACAGTCCAAAGCACACTTAAAGCACTCATAAACAAGCCTAAGACACCCCAAAACACACCAGGAACGCTAAATATTGACTCAAACATCACCAAATCCCTAAAACACACACTTCAACACCCTTTCAACACCTCCAGACACACTGCAACACTCCCTAAACACCTCCAGACACACTCCAACACCTCTTAAACACACCAAATACACTGGAAGCACTGTCAGGGAAGACAAATACTACCAAGACAGACAGGGCAGCAGGGAAAATTAAGCTAAATATTGTTTTCTTATCATTTTTCTGTTTTACCACCTCCTCTATTCCTTCTCCCTTCCTCTTCCTCCTCTATTTCTCTTATTTTCTTACTCATTCTACTCTTATCTACACGTCTGAGTTTAGAAACACGTGGAAACACCAGGAAAACACTGCAAAGTACGATAATTATTACCGAGGAGACAGCGGAGCCGATCAAGGTCCCGGGTCCATGATGGCGGCCGTGACGTCACGGCAATTTTACGTACCGTAACGGATTTCATTTCGAAATTGACCCCTCGAAAAAATGGAGCTAGGCTGGAATGCCTTATATATTCTGACTTGACAAATACTTAAAATAATATTCACAATATTAAAACAGCTCTAGCCTGAGTAGTATTTAAAAAATATCCAAATGAAATATGGAAAAAGTGTTGAAATATTCGGCACCATTTAAATCATTGAAAAGTCCACAACATTTGAATTTTTAGGAACGTAAAAATTTTTAAAAAATCTGAACTATCATCTTACACAATCAAAAGTGACCTGGAACAAGAAGTAAACAAATAAAACCGAAATTGTGTAAAAACCAAGTGTTGAACCTAAATACGATTAAAAACCACTGAAAAGTCCACCTATTTTGACTCAACAACAAGATAAAACACTTTAAAACATACAAACTATTTTTTCAAGCAATGAAAAGTTAGTTACAAGCTCAAATAGAGAGACAATAACACAAAAAGTGTTGTAATAACAACTTTTAACAGGACCATAAACCATTTTTAAAGTCCACTTATTTCTCTCAACAGGAACCAAAAAACAATTTAAAAATCATAAGCAATTTTTAGAAATACAAAAGACGTAGTTAGAACGTGAAATAAAAAATCAAGTTTGTCAAAATACTGCTAAAAAAACACCCCGCATTTTCGGCAAGCAACACAAAATTGAACACAACTCAACACAAGCCACGAAAATACTTCTAAAGCAAATAATTATTTTTATAAACCATAAAAAACATGCTATACCAGCAGAATAAAGAAGTTAAGAAAAAAATAAAAAAATATTGGAACCCACAGGTTGAAGCAGGTTGGCAGAGGTAGCCAGGCATCATGGCGGCCCTTGTCAGTGGAGAGAACGGCCGCTATTTTGCCTGTTATTCTTCCATCGTAACTAAATGAGGCAATGGCAGATATATCTAGATAGCGGATATGAAAGCCTAGTTATGTGGCTCCACTTAGTGACGTGTTAGACTTACAATAAGTGAGAAATGAAGCAGATATTGGCGGACAAATGGGGAAGGCTGCCTCCACCTCAGCTGATAACATTAAGTGTATTTTTTTGACGTTTTTATAATTCCTGTCATGGTTAATTAGTAAGAGTTTTGTGGTGGAGGCTTGGAGCGCTTGTGGCACCGTGGAATGCTGGGTCACGTCAATATATTCCTAACCAGGTGCAAAAACATGAAATACGAGGCTCAACAATAAACAGTAAGGTTAACCACTGACCTGACAGCCCTGTGTTGTTGTTGTAGTGGGTGACACGTAACAACACTATCACAGTTACCGCCTGTTACATCACACTGTGCAAATTAGCTGGCTGGACAAGTGGTGGGCGGGTTTTTTACCAATATTAGCCTTGGTGGCCCTGTAGGCACCTCCAGGCAGGCACCAAGCTTGCACCAGCACACGCAGGCACCCACGGCCCTGTCACTGTCTTGTTCTGCCAAAATACATTAAATGAAGCCACAGTTTATGGCACCCTTTGAACACAGTGCCTTTCTGAGTTACGTCTGGTACTGTGTTGTCCTCCCTTGGCCTGCTCTGCACAGTACGGACACAAACCTATCCACAACACACTTTTACCTTTCAATAACAACCACCAACTTCTTTTATATTATACTAAACTAATGGAAAATTAAATATAAAGAATTATAAGCGTGTAAAAATAAATCTCAGGCCATTATAACTGTAATTGTCAAAGTATCTAGATGTTACTGATTGAAGCGCCAAATTCAAACTGTTCCTGGCGGAGCTTACACTGCAATGTCTCGTCCCTTGTGTGGCGTAATGTGAAATCATTGAAAAGCTTGTGTGAATTGAAGGCTTGGCTTAATACTGTGTTATATCTCAGCTTATCATTATTAAGTATTTACCATTTGACGTTAAAAAACAACAATACTTCACAGAGATATCCAAGTATAACAGAGGCTTCCATACTGTAGTTAATGATCAACAGAGAATTACCAGCCTTTCTCTGTGTGTCAAGGAGAGCCCTTAGGGAAACGTTCGTGTGCGTGTGTGTGTGGTATGGAAAGATATAATTGCTTAAGTACAGCCTCTCTCTCTCTCTCTCTCTCTCTCTCTCTCTCTCTCTCTCTCTCTCTCTCTCTCTCTCTCTCTCTCTCTCTACGTATTTTGCCTGTCTGCCCTCGTGTGTGTGTGTGTGTGTGTGTGTGTGTATCTCATTTATTTATTTAAGTTATTTTTCTTCTTCACGCAGATAGTAATTGACGAACACAACACACCACGTGGAGAGAAGCAAGGTGTGGAGTACCCAAGCCTCTCACAGTCCATGCTAGTAGACTCACCCTGCATGTGGAAATCTCCCAAAATGCACGGAGGTTATTCCAGAGCTGCAGGACAGAGTACTTGAGGCCATTGGTGAACAGAAAGCTGAGGTTGAACAAAGGTAGAGTAAAGATTACACTGACATTTGGGACATTGACATTGTTTGTTACCAGTATTATGTTGATTCCTTTTATTTCAGCCAAGAATTGATAGCTGCCCAAGGTGTAAGCAAGATTCACAATGATGAGGTCATTGTGACGTGTGCAATGTGTCCACTGGTCTTGGCCTTCCTGACCAAGGCAGCCACACAAAGGAAATTCCACGTTATTGTTGCCGAACGTGCCCCTAAATATGATGTAAGGTGTTTTATGCGTCTCTTTCCCGTCATCGTGTCTGATGTGCACAATACATAACACAGGGACTGCCACGTGTAGGGGTGATGGCTTCTTGCAGCTTCCTTTATTTTATTATGTTCTTATGTTCTCAATACATCTTTTACTTGTGCAGGGTCACCCAGTGGCAAAAGCTTTATGTACTGCTGGAATTGAGACAACATTAATTCAAGACTCTGCAGTGTTCCCCATCATGTCACGTGTCAACAAGGTCATCAAAGGTCATCGTTGGCACCGAGACGGTGGTGACCAACGGAGGCATTGAGACCTTTGTTGGTGCAGCCTCTCTTGCCTCACCACCAAAGTTTTATTCTGTTCCAGTAAGTTTTATTTGTTAGTCATTATCCTGATACCTCTTTCAGTGGGGCAGTATTTGAAACATATTTACTGTTGCAAATTGAACAGGGAAGGTATCACAAAAGTACATACCATTTTATTCTCACAGAAATTCTTGATTCCAGTTTTTGATACATTCCTTTTCCACATGTTTATTTCGTGTAGGTGGATATACATTCCTCGTGTTGAGTGTTGGATGGTCCTTTCTCAAACCTCAACCTGTTGTCTCATGTGGAGCTAGATACTATCAGATCAGTACCTATATAATATTGAAAATCATAGCATGAATTGTGCATTTTGCTTATTGTCACAAATCTTCATTTTCAGCTGTATGTGTGCACTCCCACATACAAATTTAGCTTGATGGGCTGTGAAGAAATAAGCCACCAAACCACCACTTCTATTATCCCAGAGGGAACAAAGTTTTGGCCGTCTGTAAATACTGCGCTGGCTCAGCTAGATTACGTTCCTCCAGAAAATGTCACCAGTTTGATAACTAACAAGTGAGTTTGTGTTGTTCATATGACTGTGTGGTCCTTTCAAGGTGTGATGTTGGGGGTTCATTTAATTTTTTCATTTGCTTTCCTTGTTGGGCCTGGGCTGACCTCAGGAGACATCAGTATTTGTCAGCTTTATGCACAAACTGTTATTTAGCACTGTACTTCATCTCCCAGTAAAACTTCTGATCCTAAATGCATCAAATGAAAGGCCTTTATGTTTTACTTATGAGTGAGATAAACAACTTACTCAATTTATTATACAGTAAAATCCCTCTCATCCAGCAGCTTCAAGTATCCGGCACATTTTTCCCCGAGCCTTAAAATCAATAAAAAATCAATGTGTACTCAGAAAATCAATTAAAATTCCCACGCGAGGCATACTCTGTCCCCTTGCCACCACAGCGCACTGCTTCGCGCCACCCACAGCCCACTGCACTGTGTTTACTCAGTGACTCAGTCCCGCGTGTGCACTGTTTATCGCCTGACGCCTTCATCACGCCTAAAGTTGTAGAAAAAAGGAAGTGTGTTGTGCTTACACTTAAGCAGCTGATCAGATCAGCTGATCATTGTTGTGGTAAGATGCGTGAGTGTAGGGTGGTCATTGTGGACACAATTTCACTTCTATTCAAGTATCCGGCACGTCGGCGGTCCCGTTGATGCCGGATAAGAGGGATTTTACTGTACCCTGTTTATCTTGCACATCTACTCACTTAGCTTTAAATAATGGCTGCTGACCATTTAAATCTCTTTTATTTCAGTCGAGGTACTGCACCATCCTACGTGTACCGGCAGCTTAGCGAACTGTACCGTCCCACTTCTTGTGATCTCTAAGGTAACAGCTTTAATCCTTGCAAATAAGGAATAAGAGAAAAGAGACACACCTGCCATTTGTACTGTTATGCTGTAGTGTTCTGTCATTTTTTTCCTCTTTTATCCTAGAACCGTTTTTGGTCATTCATGTTTCTAAAAATTATTATACAAAAATGTTGAGCTTAATATGTTTGGTGTAGTTTTTTGTAACATGTGTTATTATTGTTAATGTGTGTGGTTCCCCTCAGGAAGAATGTTGCAGTATTAGCAGTAATGTTACAGCCAATGGAAGTGTCTGTATTGTGCTTTGGTGGGAGGTTAATTTGATGTATTTTTAGAGTTGTGCAGGATATTATAGCAAGCCCTCAAAATAAAGAAAATAACTATAGAAAACACTCTTTGTATTGAAAACACCACTACAGAGAAATCTCTAATGAAACAGGAAACCCTACATTCAGTACTGTGTGGTTGTTGCAGTAACACTGAGCTAAATGCCTTTTGGATGGTTGTACACTAAAAATAATGTAAAAATGCCTATAAACAACTGTCCCTGCATTAAAAACCTTTCATCATAAAATTACACACAAGATACTCAACCAGTGCATGAATGTTCAAGCGGTACCATTTGCTCCCTTCTGCACAGCTTGCAGCAACACTTCTGGCGCTGCATAGTGAACAGTGAAGCACGGTGTCTTCGTGCTGCCATCCTTTTCCTTGTCAGGCATCAAATGTGCAAACCCAAAATCCACAATCTTAATAACTGAATCTTCAGAAGAATCCTTGAACAAGAGATTCCGTGAAAAGATGTTTAGATTAGAATGGCCTCGGAGAAGGATAATATCTGAATGGAATAAATTCATACTTTTTATTATAAAGGCCATACAAATGATGGAGATCAATAATATTCCATGCAATAAATTCTTTAAAATAAGCAGATGGAAAATCAATGCAAAAAAAAATCCTTTTTTTACCTTTCCTTTCTTTTCTTTTCTGTCTATCCTCAACACCAACCCTTTTCACCCCTGTCTGGCTTTAGGTCTCCGTGAACACTGATGCTTTTCCTGTGCACGTAGTGAACTGCTGACACCAGGTTCCTCACGACGACGGAAGCCCGAGGCGAGCCTCTGTGAACCTCTCGTGTTTCCTGATCCTCTGAGGCAGCCAGCTCTCCACCTCCAAGGAGCTGCATCACAATGTAGGTGTGTGCCTGTGAAACCAACATGAATTAGATACAGGCATACAATGATTAAATGCAAGGAAAAGAAAATAATATGATCTTAAACTAATTGTTACTTAAACTGTTACTGATAAATCCTGTTGTTTTATATTGTAATTCTACACAGTAAAAATATAGATTTGAAAATATACTTTGTAAACCTCAGTAACTTCCACTACAGCCCATTAAACTAGAACCATGAAAACATCCTTGAAAACCCCAGTAACTTGCACTACAGCCTGTTAGACTAGAACCATGAAAACACCCTTGAAAACCCCAGTAACTTCCACTACACCCTGTTAAACAAAAACCATGAAAACACCCTTGAAAACCCCAGTAACTTCCACTACACCCTGTTAAACAAGAACCATGAAAAACACCCTTGAAAACCTCAGTAACTTCCACTACACCCTGTTAAACTCGAACCATGAAAACACCCTTGAAAACACACACACAGGCAACCCTTTCCCGGCCACACACACACACAAACCCTCTCCAACACACACACACACACACACACACACACACAAACCCCAGAACACACCATACCTAATTGGCAGTTGCTTTTTCAGTTCCAGTCTTAACACTTCGCATAAACCCTCTCTGTGTAATTGCCATGACCAGGCCCAGGAAGGAAAACTTGCGGTCCTGCGCCAACGAGTCGTAACTATGCTTGTGGTGGGTCGCGAAGATCAGCGTTAACTCCAGGCTGGAATACAGGAACAGGTAGAGGAAGTAAACTCGGCTAAGTTGTATTAATTTCATGCGTTCTACAGAGAGAGAGAAAGACAGATGTTTATGAATGAAGGGAGAGGAGGAGGAGGAGGAACGGGAGGTAGTGTGTGTGTGTGTGTGTGTGTGTGTGTGTGTGTGTGTGTGTGTGTGTGTGTGTGTGTGTGTGTGTGTGTGTGTGTGTGTGTGTGTGTGTGTGTGTGTATGAATGAAGGGAGAGGAGGAGGAGGAACAGGAGGTGGTGTGTGTGTGTGTGTGTGTGTGTGTGTGTGTGTGTGTGTGTGTGTGTGTGTGTGTGTGTGTGTGTGTGTGTGTGTGTGTGTGTGTATGAATGAAGGGAGAGGAGGAGGAGGAGGAACGGGAGGTGGTGTGTGTGTGTGTGTGTGTGTGTGTGTGTGTGTGTGTGTGTGTGTGTGTGTGTGTGTGTGTGTGTGTGTGTGTGTGTGTGTGTGTGTGTGTGTGTGTGTGTGTGTGTGTGTGTGTGTGTGTGTGTGTGTGTGTGTGTGTTTCAGGAGTAAACATAAGGGAATATTTGCTAGTACACACACACACACACACACACACACACTACTACAAACACAAACAAACACACAATACTGAACATACAAACACACACACACACACCTTCTCTGCCCAGGCCCTTGACACAGCTGACGGAGAACAGAGCCCTAGGATTGATCACCTCCCAAGCCTCGGTCAAACTGGCACCGATGTCCCTCCTCCTTCTGCCCTGCGGTGGAAGAACAAGACACAAATCTGACTCACACACGAAGAGACAACAGCGAACGTAAACAAACAGTGTTGCCAACTCAGGGAAAGGGAGTTTTACTGTACAAGGGATAAAATACAAGTGAATCACCATGGAAACACCCTTTGAAAACCCACAGTAACTTCCACTACAGCCTTGATAACACTACTTACCCTAGATCACCCCCAAACACCCCTATATAACCCTGAAACACCACCAAGACACCATTAAACACCCCAAAACAAACTATTTACCTCAAAACACTTGCAAAACACTCCCAAAACAAAATTAAACACCCCAAAACACACTATTTACCTCAAAACACTTGCAAAACACTCTCAAAACACCATTAAACACCCCAAAACACACTATTTACCTCAAAAACTTGCAAAACACTCCCAAAACACCATTAAACACCCAAAAACAGACAATTTACCTCAAAACACTTGAAAAAACACCCCCAAAACACCTCCAAAACCCCAATAATACCCAAAAAGACAATTTACCTCAAAACACTTGAAAAAACACCTCCAAAACCCCAATAATACCCAAAAAAGACAATTTACCTCAAAACACTTGCAAAAACACCCCCAAAACATCTCCAAAACCCAAAAAATACCCAAAAAAGACAATTTACCTCAAAACACTTGCAAAAACACCCCCAAAACACCTCCAAAACCCCAATAATACCCAAAAAACTGACAAAAACAGACAAATATACCCAAAAACAGACAATTTACCTCAAAACACTTGAAAAAACACCCCAAAACACCTCCAAAACACCCCAAAATATCTCAAAACATTCCTAAACACACAAACAGGAGTGTAATGAATTAATAAGTGAAAGAAAGCAAGAGAATGTAAACAAACAGATGATAATGAAAAGAAAAGTGATTTAAATGAGATTGTTAAGATGTTTTGATGGTTTATGGTAAGGAAAATGAGAGAAAGGGTTTGTAATGAATAGAAAGGGTTTGTAATGATGACAGAAAGGAAGGAATAAGAGGGAAAAGTAAAGAAATGAGGAAAGGAAAGAGAAAATGATGCTTTACTCACAATGCACCTCTCTTTAACAACATTCAGAGACACAAGGAAATACAAACAAATTACAAAATAAGCAAAGAAAGAAAAAATGAAAGGAAAAAAAAAAATAAGCAAAAATTATACAAAAACAAAAAAAATATACATAATAAAAAAAAAAAAAAATGACACACACACACACACACACCTCAGGCAGCGATTCCTGGAAGAAGACAGCAAAGAATATTATGTTAGCCACAGTGAGAGTGCGTGCGTAGACAGCCGAGGCCGCGAACCACCCAGTACTTCCCCAGCGGGAGAACGCAGCCCCCACAGTGTGCCCGACGGTGAAGCCTATGCTGAATGTCACGCCAATCAGTGCCTGTGGGTTGAGGGGAGGTTAGGAGAGGGTAGGCTGGTTAGGTTAGGTTAGGACACACCAACAACACACCACAATATAAATAAGAAATAAAATAATGCATAAGAAAATAAAAAGTTAAAAAAAGTAAACTAACAATATATTTTAAACTACCACAACACCTTTAAACACCCTCAAAATACTCCAAAACACCCAGAAACACTCCAAAAACACACCAAAACACTCTCAAAATAACCCAAAACACACCAAAACATCCCAAAATACCCCAAAACACTCCAAAAACACACCAAAACACCTTCAAAACACTCCAAAAACATACCAAAATACTCCAAAAATACTCCTAAACATCTCAAAACACATCAAAACATTCCAAAAACATCCCAAAACACTTTAAAACACACCAAAAATCCCAAAACACCTCCACAACACCACAAAACACTTCAAAACACCCCTTAACCACCCCAAAACACATCAAAACACTTCACAACACACCAAAAACACCCCAAAACACCCCAAAAACACCTGAAGACTCCCTCAGAACACTGAAATAGAATAAAACACAAAATAACAATAATAAAGAAAACAAGCTGCAATATTGAACAGCAGGAACACAAACAAACACACACACACACCCTGTAAACAAACAAACAAACAAAAAATAAATAAATAGATAATAGGATAAAAAAATTGAAAAAATAATAATAAAAACAAGCTAAAAATATATAAACCAATACAAAACACAACAAACCCACTTAATTACCAAACAAGACAGAATGGAACCTCGCAGCGAAACCGATGATATGCTGGTAATAAGTCACACAGGAGAGCTGAGAGGAATACAAGCCGCTGGTGTTGTGCTTGGAGTAACAGTCGAGGAGAGCAGGAGACACGGGCAGCACCACCTTCAAGCCGAGCAGGTCCAGGATCAGACTGCCGAATAACACCTTGCTTGTCCGTGTGTTCCTCTGTGGGTGTTAGGTTAGGTTAGGTTACGTTAGGTTAAGTGAGGTTAGGTTATGTTAGGTTAAGTGAGGTTAGGTTAAGTGAGGTTAGGTTAGGTTAGGTTAAGTTACGTTAGGTTAGGTTAAGTGAGGTTAAGTGAGGTTAGGTTAAGTTAGGTTAGGTTAAGTTAGGTTAGGTTAGGTTAAGAGGTTAGGTTAAAAGAGGTTAGGTTAAGTTAGGTTAGGTTAAGTTAAGTTAGGTTAAAAGAGGTTAGGCTAAGTTATGTTAGGTTAAGTTAGCTTATGTTAGGTTAGGTTAGGTTAAGTGAGGTCTTTTTTATCTTTTATTTTTTCTCAGTATTTTTTTCTTATTGTACTTAGTTCCCTTTGACCAGTGTCCCTCCTATATATACAAAAAATAAAACAAAATAAATAAATAAATAAATAAAGTAAAACAAGAACATTTTTACGACTTTAAATCATTTTCCCGACACACTTGTGCATGGAGGCAGTGTTGCACGAGTGTTGAGTGACAAATATTGCATCTCAGCTTAGCAACACACACCAACACACACCAACACAACACCCTGCTCACCTTCTCCTTGATGTCCACAGCCTGTACTGCCCCTCTGTCCCTGCCGTCCACCTCACCACCACTGCCGCCGCCACCGCCATCGCTGCCGCCAACTTGCTTGCCGGATCGGAGGGTTGCCATTGCTCTGAAAGTTACATTAGGTTTGGTTAAGTGGGGCCGTGGGAAGAGGATGTAGGTTAGGTTAGGTTTGGTTAGGCTAGGTTATGTTAGGTTTGGCTAGGTTTCTTTAGGTTAGGTTAGGTGAGGTTAGGTTAGGTTAGGTTAGGTAAGGCTTGGCTAGGTTAGGCTTGCTTAGGTAAGGTTTGGCTAGGTTAGGTTAGGTTAGGTTAGGTAAGGCTTGGCTAGGTTAGGCTTGCTTAGGTAAGGTTTGGCTAGGTTAGAATTGCTTAGGTTAGGTTAGGTAAAGTTTGGTTAGGCCAGCTTGGGATTAAGACACGAGATAGCCAGTCTTGGGGAGGAGGAAGCACCAGACAGAAGTTAGGGTAGGCTTCTTTGGGTTAGGCTTGGTTTGATTAGGGTCAGCTGAGGAGTGTGAAGCTCCACCACGTTTGGTTAAATTTGAGGTAATATTTTAGTCATTTTCTCTCTCACCACCAAAATTTTCCCACTGTGTAAACTTTGTTAATATTTTTTACCTGAAGGCTACAAAACACATCACTCGCTTTCCATCCCAGACCCCTAAACACCACCCCTTTCTTCCTTCCTTAGCATCAGCCAGCCAGCCTCTTTGGACTTAAATGAAGGAAACTTTTAAACACGTAGATATAATATAACATTTTCTTCTTCACACACACACACACACACACACACACACACACACACTGCTTCCGTGACGTGGGAGAGTGAGGAAGAGCGAGAAAGAGTTTTATCACCAGCTGGAAGGAAACTAACGCTTTGTTTACATCTGACAAGAGAAAACGCGGCTGTCACTTCTGTCAACGGGTAACTAATACAAAGCTGAGAGAGAGAGAGAGAGAGAGAGAGAGAGAGAGAGAGAGAGAGAGAGAGAGAGAGAGAGAGAGAGAGAGAGAGAGAGAGAGAGAGAGAGAGAGAGAGAGATTGTCATATAACCATTTTATACTCAAGATAATAAAAGACAGCAAGCGTTTAATTATTAATTTTCCAACTTTCTTCGCTTGCCTAAACTTTCTTCCACACTGCTGGTGGTGATGGTGGTGGTGGTGGTGGTCTTCCTGCTTCCCTATTTCGTCCCTCTACATTTGTATCTTAAAAGAAAAAAAGATCGTATTACTGAATCAACACCAATGAACGCTTAACCTTACCTAACCTAAAGTGTACCTCTGTTTTTACCCTCTACCCATCACTACAACCTCCAGTACCTTCCCCTGCTAGGACTCCAACACCAGAACACCTCGTACAGACCCAGACATCCCACACACGTGCATCTAGAAGCTTCATACATCACAACACACGCTATAACACCCCTGACACGCTTCTACTATCACAGTCCCCCCTTAAACACTCCAGAACCTTTTATTTTACCTCCAGCACACCACTTCTACCCTCAAAGACCCAGTACTTATCTGCAACATGCCTATAACATAACCAAAACACCTCAAAAGCAACTCCAACCACACTAAAACACCTTAAAACACCTTAAACACTCCTAAACGCACAAAAAACACCCTAAACACATCGAAAGTGCACCAAAATATCCCCAAACACACTTAAAATACTCCAAAACTCACCCAATTGACTTTAAACGCCTCGAAAACACACCGTACCTACCCAAAACACACTCAAACTCATCCACAACATCCCAGAACACACTTAAAACATCCCAAAACACTGAAAACGGCCCAAAACACACTTAAAACACCCCAAAACACACCCAGACTGACCTAAAATACCCACAAACGCACCCAAAACGCACCCGTATCCACACAAAACACACCCGAACTCATCCATAACATCCCAAAATACACTTGAAACATCCCAAAACATTGAAAACAGTCCAAAGCACACTTAAAGCACTCATAAACAAGCCTAAGACACCCCAAAACACACCAGGAACGCTAAATATTGACTCAAACATCACCAAATCCCTAAAACACACACTTCAACACCCTTTCAACACCTCCAGACACACTGCAACACTCCCTAAACACCTCCAGACACACTCCAACACCTCTTAAACACACCAAATACACTGGAAGCACTGTCAGGGAAGACAAATACTACCAAGACAGACAGGCCAGCAGGGAAAATTAAGCTAAATATTGTTTTCTTATCATTTTTCTGTTTTACCACCTCCTCTATTCCTTCTCCCTTCCTCTTCCTCCTCTATTTCTCTTATTTTCTTACTCATTCTTCTCTTATCTACACGTCTGAGTTTAGAAACACGTGGAAACACCAGGAAAACACTGCAAAGTACGATAATTATTACCGAGGAGACAGCGGAGCCGATCAAGGTCCCGGGTCCATGATGGCGGCCGTGACGTCACGGCAATTTTACGTACCGTAACGGATTTCATTTCGAAATTGACCCCTCGAAAAAATGGAGCTAGGCTGGAATGCCTTATATATTCTGACTTGACAAATACTTAAAATAATATTCACAATATTAAAACAGCTCTAGCCTGAGTAGTATTTAAAAAATATCCAAATGAAATATGGAAAAAGTGTTGAAATATTCGGCACCATTTAAATCATTGAAAAGTCCACAACATTTGAATTTTTAGGAACGTAAAAATTTTTAAAAAATCTGAACTATCATCTTACACAATCAAAAGTGACCTGGAACAAGAAGTAAACAAATAAAACCGAAATTGTGTAAAAACCAAGTGTTGAACCTAAATACGATTAAAAACCACTGAAAAGTCCACCTATTTTGACTCAACAACAAGATAAAACACTTTAAAACATACAAACTATTTTTTCAAGCAATGAAAAGTTAGTTACAAGCTCAAATAGAGAGACAATAACACAAAAAGTGTTGTAATAACAACTTTTAACAGGACCATAAACCATTTTTAAAGTCCACTTATTTCTCTCAACAGGAACCAAAAAACAATTTAAAAATCATAAGCAATTTTTAGAAATACAAAAGACGTAGTTAGAACGTGAAATAAAAAATCAAGTTTGTCAAAATACTGCTAAAAAAACACCCCGCATTTTCGGCAAGCAACACAAAATTGAACACAACTCAACACAAGCCACGAAAATACTTCTAAAGCAAATAATTATTTTTATAAACCATAAAAAACATGCTATACCAGCAGAATAAAGAAGTTAAGAAAAAAATAAAAAAATATTGGAACCCACAGGTTGAAGCAGGTTGGCAGAGGTAGCCAGGCATCATGGCGGCCCTTGTCAGTGGCGAGAACGGCCGCTATTTTGCCTGTTATTCTTCCATCGTAACTAAATGAGGCAATGGCAGATATATCTAGATAGCGGATATGAAAGCCTAGTTATGTGGCTCCACTTAGTGACGTGTTAGACTTACAATAAGTGAGAAATGAAGCAGATATTGGCGGACAAATGGGGAAGGCTGCCTCCACCTCAGCTGATAACATTTAGTGTATTTTTTTGACGTTTTTATAATTCCTGTCATGGTTAATTAGTAAGAGTTTTGTGGTGGAGGCTTGGAGCGCTTGTGGCACCGTGGAATGCTGGGTCACGTCAATATATTCCTAACCAGGTGCAAAAACATGAAATACGAGGCTCAACAATAAACAGTAAGGTTAACCACTGACCTGACAGCCCTGTGTTGTTGTTGTAGTGGGTGACACGTAACAACACTATCACAGTTACCGCCTGTTACATCACACTGTGCAAATTAGCTGGCTGGACAAGTGGTGGGCAGGTTTCTTACCAATATTAGCCTTGGTGGCCCTGTAGGCACCTCCAGGCAGGCACCAAGCTTGCACCAGCACACGCAGGCACCCACGGCCCTGTCACTGTCTTGTTCTGCCAAAATACATTAAATGAAGCCACAGTTTATGGCACCCTTTGAACACAGTGCCTTTCTGAGTTACGTCTGGTACTGTGTTGTCCTCCCTTGGCCTGCTCTGCACAGTACGGACACAAACCTATCCACAACACACTTTTACCTTTCAATAACAACCACCAACTTCTTTTATATTATACTAAACTAATGGAAAATTAAATATAAAGAATTATAAGCGTGTAAAAATAAATCTCAGGCCATTATAACTGTAATTGTCAAAGTATCTAGATGTTACTGATTGAAGCGCCAAATTCAAACTGTTCCTGGCGGAGCTTACACTGCAATGTCTCGTCCCTTGTGTGGCGTAATGTGAAATCATTGAAAAGCTTGTGTGAATTGAAGGCTTGGCTTAATACTGTGTTATATCTCAGCTTATCATTATTAAGTATTTACCATTTGACGTTAAAAAACAACAATACTTCACAGAGATATCCAAGTATAACAGAGGCTTCCATACTGTAGTTAATGATCAACAGAGAATTACCAGCCTTTCTCTGTGTGTCAAGGAGAGCCCTTAGGGAAACGTTCGTGTGCGTGTGTGTGTGTGTGTGTGTGGTATGGAAAGATATAATTGCTTAAGTACAGCCTCTCTCTCTCTCTCTCTCTCTCTACGTATTTTGCCTGTCTGCCCTCGTGTGTGTGTGTGTGTGTGTGTGTGTGTGTGTGTGTATCTCATTTATTTATTTAAGTTATTTTTCTTCTTCACGCAGATAGTAATTGACGAACACAACACACCACGTGGAGAGAAGCAAGGTGTGGAGTACCCAAGCCTCTCACAGTCCATGCTAGTAGACTCACCCTGCATGTGGAAATCTCCCAAAATGCACGGAGGTTATTCCAGAGCTGCAGGACAGAGTACTTGAGGCCATTGGTGAACAGAAAGCTGAGGTTGAACAAAGGTAGAGTAAAGATTACACGGACATTTGGGACATTGACATTGTTTGTTACCAGTATTATGTTGATTCCTTTTATTTCAGCCAAGAATTGATAGCTGCCCAAGGTGTAAGCAAGATTCACAATGATGAGGTCATTGTGACGTGTGCAATGTGTCCACTGGTCTTGGCCTTCCTGACCAAGGCAGCCACACAAAGGAAATTCCACGTTATTGTTGCCGAACGTGCCCCTAAATATGATGTAAGGTGTTTTATGCGTCTCTTTCACGTCATCGTGTCTGATGTGCACAATACATAACACAGGGACTGCCACGTGTAGGGGTGATGGCTTCTTGCAGCTTCCTTTATTTTATTATGTTCTTATGTTCTCAATACATCTTTTACTTGTGCAGGGTCACCCAGTGGCAAAAGCTTTATGTACTGCTGGAATTGAGACAACATTAATTCAAGACTCTGCAGTGTTCCCCATCATGTCACGTGTCAACAAGGTCATCAAAGGTCATCGTTGGCACCGAGACGGTGGTGACCAACGGAGGCATTGAGACCTTTGTTGGTGCAGCCTCTCTTGCCTCACCACCAAAGTTTTATTCTGTTCCAGTAAGTTTTATTTGTTAGTCATTATCCTGATACCTCTTTCAGTGGGGCAGTATTTGAAACATATTTACTGTTGCAAATTGAACAGGGAAGGTATCACAAAAGTACATACCATTTTATTCTCACAGAAATTCTTGATTCCAGTTTTTGATACATTCCTTTTCCACATGTTTATTTCGTGTAGGTGGATATACATTCCTCGTGTTGAGTGTTGGATGGTCCTTTCTCAAACCTCAACCTGTTGTCTCATGTGGAGCTAGATACTATCAGATCAGTACCTATATAATATTGAAAATCATAGCATGAATTGTGCATTTTGCTTATTGTCACAAATCTTCATTTTCAGCTGTATGTGTGCACTCCCACATACAAATTTAGCTTGATGGGCTGTGAAGAAATAAGCCACCAAACCACCACTTCTATTATCCCAGAGGGAACAAAGTTTTGGCCGTCTGTAAATACTGCGCTGGCTCAGCTAGATTACGTTCCTCCAGAAAATGTCACCAGTTTGATAACTAACAAGTGAGTTTGTGTTGTTCATATGACTGTGTGGTCCTTTCAAGGTGTGATGTTGGGGGTTCATTTAATTTTTTCATTTGCTTTCCTTGTTGGGCCTGGGCTGACCTCAGGAGACATCAGTATTTGTCAGCTTTATGCACAAACTGTTATTTAGCACTGTACTTCATCTCCCAGTAAAACTTCTGATCCTAAATGCATCAAATGAAAGGCCTTTATGTTTTACTTATGAGTGAGATAAACAACTTACTCAATTTATTATACAGTAAAATCCCTCTCATCCAGCAGCTTCAAGTATCCGGCACATTTTTCCCCGAGCCTTAAAATCAATAAAAAATCAATGTGTACTCAGAAAATCAATTAAAATTCCCACGCGAGGCATACTCTGTCCCCTTGCCACCACAGCGCACTGCTTCGCGCCACCCACAGCCCACTGCACTGTGTTTACTCAGTGACTCAGTCCCGCGTGTGCACTGTTTATCGCCTGACGCCTTCATCACGCCTAAAGTTGTAGAAAAAAGGAAGTGTGTTGTGCTTACACTTAAGCAGCTGATCAGATCAGCTGATCATTGTTGTGGTAAGATGCGTGAGTGTAGGGTGGTCATTGTGGACACAATTTCACTTCTATTCAAGTATCCGGCACGTCGGCGGTCCCGTTGATGCCGGATAAGAGGGATTTTACTGTACCCTGTTTATCTTGCACATCTACTCACTTAGCTTTAAATAATGGCTGCTGACCATTTAAATCTCTTTTATTTCAGTCGAGGTACTGCACCATCCTACGTGTACCGGCAGCTTAGCGAACTGTACCGTCCCACTTCTTGTGATCTCTAAGGTAACAGCTTTAATCCTTGCAAATAAGGAATAAGAGAAAAGAGACACACCTGCCATTTGTACTGTTATGCTGTAGTGTTCTGTCATTTTTTTCCTCTTTTATCCTAGAACCGTTTTTGGTCATTCATGTTTCTAAAAATTATTATACAAAAATGTTGAGCTTAATATGTTTGGTGTAGTTTTTTGTAACATGTGTTATTATTGTTAATGTGTGTGGTTCCCCTCAGGAAGAATGTTGCAGTATTAGCAGTAATGTTACAGCCAATGGAAGTGTCTGTATTGTGCTTTGGTGGGAGGTTAATTTGATGTATTTTTAGAGTTGTGCAGGATATTATAGCAAGCCCTCAAAATAAAGAAAATAACTATAGAAAACACTCTTTGTATTGAAAACACCACTACAGAGAAATCTCTAATGAAACAGGAAACCCTACATTCAGTACTGTGTGGTTGTTGCAGTAACACTGAGCTAAATGCCTTTTGGATGGTTGTACACTAAAAATAATGTAAAAATGCCTATAAACAACTGTCCCTGCATTAAAAACCTTTCATCATAAAATTACACACAAGATACTCAACCAGTGCATGAATGTTCAAGCGGTACCATTTGCTCCCTTCTGCACAGCTTGCAGCAACACTTCTGGCGCTGCATAGTGAACAGTGAAGCACGGTGTCTTCGTGCTGCCATCCTTTTCCTTGTCAGGCATCAAATGTGCAAACCCAAAATCCACAATCTTAATAACTGAATCTTCAGAAGAATCCTTGAACAAGAGATTCCGTGAAAAGATGTTTAGATTAGAATGGCCTCGGAGAAGGATAATATCTGAATGGAATAAATTCATACTTTTTATTATAAAGGCCATACAAATGATGGAGATCAATAATATTCCATGCAATAAATTCTTTAAAATAAGCAGATGGAAAATCAATGCAAAAAAAATTCCTTTTTTTACCTTTCCTTTCTTTTCTTTTCTGTCTATCCTCAACACCAACCCTTTTCACCCCTGTCTGGCTTTAGGTCTCCGTGAACACTGATGCTTTTCCTGTGCACGTAGTGAACTGCTGACACCAGGTTCCTCACGACGACGGAAGCCCGAGGCGAGCCTCTGTGAACCTCTCGTGTTTCCTGATCCTCTGAGGCAGCCAGCTCTCCACCTCCAAGGAGCTGCATCACAATGTAGGTGTGTGCCTGTGAAACCAACATGAATTAGATACAGGCATACAATGATTAAATGCAAGGAAAAGAAAATAATATGATCTTAAACTAATTGTTACTTAAACTGTTACTGATAAATCCTGTTGTTTTATATTGTAATTCTACACAGTAAAAATATAGATTTGAAAATATACTTTGTAAACCTCAGTAACTTCCACTACAGCCCATTAAACTAGAACCATGAAAACATCCTTGAAAACCCCAGTAACTTGCACTACAGCCTGTTAGACTAGAACCATGAAAACACCCTTGAAAACCCCAGTAACTTCCACTACACCCTGTTAAACAAAAACCATGAAAACACCCTTGAAAACCCCAGTAACTTCCACTACACCCTGTTAAACAAGAACCATGAAAAACACCCTTGAAAACCTCAGTAACTTCCACTACACCCTGTTAAACTCGAACCATGAAAACACCCTTGAAAACACACACACAGGCAACCCTTTCCCGGCCACACACACACACAAACCCTCTCCAACACACACACACACACACACAAACCCCAGAACACACCATACCTAATTGGCAGTTGCTTTTTCAGTTCCAGTCTTAACACTTCGCATAAACCCTCTCTGTGTAATTGCCATGACCAGGCCCAGGAAGGAAAACTTGCGGTCCTGCGCCAACGAGTCGTAACTATGCTTGTGGTGGGTCGCGAAGATCAGCGTTAACTCCAGGCTGGAATACAGGAACAGGTAGAGGAAGTAAACTCGGCTAAGTTGTATTAATTTCATGCGTTCTACAGAGAGAGAGAAAGACAGATGTTTATGAATGAAGGGAGAGGAGGAGGAGGAGGAACGGGAGGTAGTGTGTGTGTGTGTGTGTGTGTGTGTGTGTGTGTGTGTGTGTGTGTGTGTGTGTGTGTGTGTGTGTGTGTGTGTGTGTGTGTGTGTGTGTGTGTGTGTGTGTGTGTGTGTGTGTGTGTGTGTGTGTATGAATGAAGGGAGAGGAGGAGGAGGAACAGGAGGTGGTGTGTGTGTGTGTGTGTGTGTGTGTGTGTGTGTGTGTGTGTGTGTGTGTGTGTGTGTGTGTGTGTATGAATGAAGGGAGAGGAGGAGGAGGAGGAACGGGAGGTGGTGTGTGTGTGTGTGTGTGTGTGTGTGTGTGTGTGTGTGTGTGTGTGTGTGTGTGTGTGTGTGTGTGTGTGTGTGTGTGTGTGTGTGTGTGTGTGTGTGTGTGTGTGTGTTTCAGGAGTAAACATAAGGGAATATTTGCTAGTACACACACACACACAATACTACAAACACGAACAAACACACAATACTGAACATACAAACACACACACACACACCTTCTCTGCCCAGGCCCTTGACACAGCTGACGGAGAACAGAGCCCTAGGATTGATCACCTCCCAAGCCTCGGTCAAACTGGCACCGATGTCCCTCCTCCTTCTGCCCTGCGGTGGAAGAACAAGACACAAATCTGACTCACACACGACGAGACAACAGCGAACGTAAACAAACAGTGTTGCCAACTCAGGGAAAGGGAGTTTTACTGTACAAGGGATAAAATACAAGTGAATCACCATGGAAACACCCTTTGAAAACCCACAGTAACTTCCACTACAGCCTTGATAACACTACTTACCCTAGATCACCCCCAAACACCCCTATATAACCCTGAAACACCACCAAGACACCATTAAACACCCCAAAACAAACTATTTACCTCAAAACACTTGCAAAACACTCCCAAAACAAAATTAAACACCCCAAAACACACTATTTACCTCAAAACACTTGCAAAACACTCTCAAAACACCATTAAACACCCCAAAACACACTATTTACCTCAAAAACTTGCAAAACACTCCCAAAACACCATTAAACACCCAAAAACAGACAATTTACCTCAAAACACTTGAAAAAACACCCCCAAAACACCTCCAAAACCCCAATAATACCCAAAAAGACAATTTACCTCAAAACACTTGAAAAAACACCTCCAAAACCCCAATAATACCCAAAAAAGACAATTTACCTCAAAACACTTGCAAAAACATCCCCAAAACATCTCCAAAACCCAAAAAATACCCAAAAAAGACAATTTACCTCAAAACACTTGCAAAAACACCCCCAAAACACCTCCAAAACCCCAATAATACCCAAAAAACAGACAAAAACAGACAAATATACCCAAAAACAGACAATTTACCTCAAAACACTTGAAAAAACACCCCAAAACACCTCCAAAACACCCCAAAATATCTCAAAACATTCCTAAACACACAAACAGGAGTGTAATGAATTAATAAGTGAAAGAAAGCAAGAGAATGTAAACAAACAGATGATAATGAAAAGAAAAGTGATTTAAATGAGATTGTTAAGATGTTTTGATGGTTTATGGTAAGGAAAATGAGAGAAAGGGTTTGTAATGAATAGAAAGGGTTTGTAATGATGACAGAAAGGAAGGAATAAGAGGGAAAAGTAAAGAAATGAGGAAAGGAAAGAGAAAATGATGCTTTACTCACAATGCACCTCTCTTTAACAACATTCAGAGACACAAGGAAATACAAACAAATTACAAAATAAGCAAAGAAAGAAAAAATGAAAGGAAAAAAAAAATAAGCAAAAATTATACAAAAACAAAAAAAATATACATAATAAAAAAAATAAATGAGACACACACACACACACACACACACACACCTCAGGCAGCGATTCCTGGAAGACAGCAAAGAATATTATGTTAGCCACAGTGAGAGTGCGTGCGTAGACAGCCGAGGCCGCGAACCACCCAGTACTTCCCCAGCGGGAGAACGCAGCCCCCACAGTGTGCCCGACGGTGAAGCCTATGCTGAATGTCACGCCAATCAGTGCCTGTGGGTTGAGGGGAGGTTAGGAGAGGGTAGGCTGGTTAGGTTAGGTTAGGACACACCAACAACACACCACAATATAAATAAGAAATAAAATAATGCATAAGAAAATAAAAAGTTAAAAAAAAGTAAACTAACAATATATTTTAAACTACCACAACACCTTTAAACACCCTCAAAATACTCCAAAACACCCAGAAACACTCCAAAAACACACCAAAACACTCTCAAAATAACCCAAAACACACCAAAACATCCCAAAATACCCCAAAACACTCCAAAAACACACCAAAACACCTTAAAAATACCCCAAAACACCCCAAAACACTACAAACACATCCCAAAACACTCCAAAAACACACCAAAATACTCCAAAAATACTCCTAAACATCTCAAAACACATCAAAACATTCCAAAAACATCCCAAAACACTTTAAAACACACCAAAAATCCCAAAACACCTCCACAACACCACTAAACACTTCAAAACACCCCTTAACCACCCCAAAACACATCAAAACACTTCACAACACACCAAAAACACCCCAAAAACACCTGAAGACTCCCTCAGAACACTGAAATAGAATAAAACACAAAATAACAATAATAAAGAAAACAAGCTGCAATATTGAACAGCAGGAACACAAACAAACACACACACACCCTGTAAACAAACAAACAAACAAAAAATAAATAAATAGATAATAGGATAAAAAAATTGAAAAAATAATAATAAAAACAAGCTAAAAATATATAAACCAATACAAAACACAACACACCCACATACCACCAAAACAAGACAGAGTGGAACCTCGCAGGAACGCTGATGATATGCTGGTAATAAGTAACACAGGAGAGCAGAGAGGAATACAAGCCGCTGGAGTCGTGCTTGGAGTAACAGTCGAGGAGAGCAGAAGACAGAGGCACCACCACCGTGAAGCCGAGCAGGTCCAGGATCAGACTGCCGAATACCACCTTGCTTGTCCGCGCGTTCCTCTGTGGGTGTTAGGTTAGGTTAGGCTACGTTAGGTTAGGTTAAGTTAGGTTTGGTTAGGTTAAGTTAGGTTAGGTTAAGTTAGGTTAGGTTAGGTTAAGTTAGCATATGTTAGGTTAGGTTAAGTGAGGTCTTTTTTATCTTTTATTTTTTTCTCAGTATATTTTTCTTATTGTATTTAGTTGCCTTTGACCAGTGTCCCTCCTATATATACAAAAAATAAAACAAAATAAATAAATAAATAAAGTAAAACAACATTTTTTACGACTTTAAATCACTTTCCCGACACACTTGTGCATGGAGGCAGTGTTGCATGAGCCTTGAGTGACAAATATTGCAGCGTGTTGATAACCAAACACTTTACATCTCAGCTTAGCAACACACACCAACACAACACCCTGCTCACCTTCTCTTTGATGTCCGCAGCCTGTACTGCCCCTCTGTCCCTGCCGTCCACCTCACCACCGCTGCCACTGCCACCGCCATCGCTGCCGCCAACCTGCTTGCCGGATCGGAGGGTTGCCATTGCTCTGAAAGTTACGTTAGGTTAGGTTAAGTGGGGCTGTGGGAAGAGAATGTAGGTTAGATTAGGTTTGGTTAGGCTAGGTTAGGTTAGGTTTGGCTATGCTTCGTTAAGTTAGGTGAGGTTAGGTTAGGTTAGGTTAGGCTAGGGTAGGTTATGTTAGGTTTGGCTAGGCTTCTTTAGGTGAGGTTAGGTTAGGTTAGGTAAGGTTTGGCTAGGTTAGCCTTGCTTAGGTAAGGTTTGGCTAGGTTAGATAAAGTTTGGTTAGGCTAGCTTGGGATTAAGACACGAGATAGCCAGTCTTGGGGAGGAGGAAGCACCAGACAGAAGTTAGGGTAGGCTTCTTTGGGTTATGCTTGGTTTGGTTAGGAGCAGCTGAGGAGTGTGAAGCTCCACCATGTTAGGTTAAATTTGAGGTAATATTTTAGTCATATTCTCCCTCACCACCAAAATTTTCCCACTGTAAAAACTTTAATATTTTTTTTCTGAAGACTACAAAACAAATCACTCGTTTTCTCATCCCAGACCCCTAAACACCAACCCTTTCTTCCTTCACACACACACACACACACACACACACACACACACACACACACACACTTTCCCTCACAGCACAAAGGAACATAGACGAGCAATTCAATCCACAACAGCAGCAGCATCAGCCAGCCAGCCAGCCTCTTTTGACTTAAATGTAAGAAACTTTTAAACACGTAGATATAACATTTTCTTCTTTACACACACACACACACACACACACACACACACAGCATTATATATATCCTCTCACTTCCTCCTCGTGTGCTTTATAACACTACTTCCGTGACGTGGGAGAGTGAGGGAGAGCGAGAGGAAGTTTTATCACCAGCTGGAAGGAATCTACCGCTTTGTTTACATCTGAGAAGAGAAAACGCGGGAGTCACTTCTGTCAACGGGGTTACTAATACAAAGCTGAGAGAGAGAGAGAGAGAGAGAGAGAGAGAGAGAGAGAGAGAGAGAGAGAGAGAGAGAGAGAGAGAGAGAGAGAGAGAGAGAGAGAGAGAGAGAGAGAGAGAGAGATTGTCATATAACCATTTTATACTCAAGATAATAAAAGACAGCAAGCGTTTAATTATTCACTTTTCAACTTTCCCCGTTTGTCTCTAACCTTTTTTCCACTGTGCTGGTGGTGGTGATGGTGGTGGTGGTGGTCACACACTTGCATCTAGTAGTTTCATATATCACAACATACGCTATAACACCCCTGACACGCTTCTACTATCAGAGCCCCTCTCAAAAACACTCCAGAATCTTTTATTTTACCTCAAGCACACCACTTCTACCCTCAAAGACCCCATTCTTACCTGCAACATGCCTATAACATAACCAAAACACCTCAAAAGCAAGTCCAATCACACTAAAACACCTTAAACATACCCAGAACATTCCTAAACGCACAAAAAAACAACCTAAACACATCGAAAAAGCACCAAAATATCCCCAAACACACTTAAAATACTCCAAAACTCACCTAAATTGACTTAAAACGCATCCAAAACACACCGTACCAACCCAAAACACACTCAAACTCATCCATAACATCCCAAAACACACTTAAAACATCCCAAAACGCTGAAAACGGCCCAAAACACACTTAAAACACCCCAAAACACACCCAGACTGACCTAAAATACCCAAAAATACCCACAAACGCAGACACAACTCACCCGTATCCACACAAAACACACCCAAACTCATCCATAATATCCCAAAATACACTTGAAACATCTCAAAACATTGAAAACAGTCCAAAGCACACTTAAAGCACTCCTAAACAAGCCTAAGACACCCGAAAACACACCAGGAACGCTAAATATTGACTCAAACATCACGAAATCCCTAAAACACACACTCCAACACCCCCTAAACACCTCCAGACACACTCCAACACTCCCTAAACACGCCAAATACACTGAAAGCACTGTCAAGGAAGACAAATACTACAAAGACAGACAGGGCAGCAGGGAAAATTAACCTAAATATTGTTTTCTTAGCATTTTTCTGTTTTACCACCTTCTCTATTCCTTCTCCCTTCATCTTCCTCCTCTATTTGTCTTATTTTCTTACTCATTCTACTCTTATCTACACGTCTGAGTCTAGAAAGACGTGGAAACACCAGGAAAACACTGCAAAATACGATAAATATTACCGAGGAGACAGCGGAGCCGATCAAGGTCCCGGGTCCATGATGGCGGCCGTGACGTCACGGCAATTTTACGTACCGTAACGGATTTCATTTCGAAATTGACCCCTCGAAAAAATGGAGCTAGGCTGGAATGCCTTATATATTCTGACTTGACAAATACTTAAACTAATATTCACAATATTAAAACAGCTCCAGCCTGAGTAGTATTTAAAAAATATCCAAATGAAATATGGAAAAAGTGTTGAAATATTCGGCCCCATTTAAATCATTGAAAAGTCCCCAACATTTGAATTTTCAGGAACGTAAAAATTTTAAAAAAATCTAAACTATCATCTTACACCATCAAAAGTTACCTGGAACAAGAAGTAAGCAAATAAAACCGAAATTGTGTAAAAAACAAGTGTTGGAACCTAAATACGATTAAAAACCACTGAAAATTCCACCCATTTTCACTCAACAACAAGATAAAACACTTTAAAACATACGAACTATTTTTTCAAGCAATGAAAAGTTAGTTACAAGCTGAAATAAAGAGACAATAACATAAAGAGTGTAGTAATAACAACTTTTAACAGGACCATAAACCATTTTTAAAGTCCACTTATTTCTCTCAACAGGAACGAAAAAACATTTCTAAAATCATAAGCAATTTTTAGAATCACAAAAGACGTAATTAGAGCGTGAAATAAAAAAACAAGTTTGTCAAAATACTGCCAAAAAAACTCCCCACATTTTCATAAAGCAACACAAAATTGAACACAACTCAACACAAGCAACGAAAACACTTCTAAAGCAAATAATTATTTTTATAAACCATAAAAACATGCTATACGAGCAGAATAAAGAAGTTAAGAAAAATACCAAAAAAATTTTAAAACCCACAGGATGAATCAGGTTGGCCGAGGTAGCCAGGCATCATGGCGGCCCTTGACGGTGGAGAGAACGGCCGCTATTTTGCCTGTTATTTTTCCATCGTAACTAAATGAGGCAATGGCGGATATATCTAGCTAGCGGATATGAAAGCCTAGTCATGGGGCTCCACTTAGTGACGTGTTAGGCTTACAATAAGTGAGAAATGAAGGAGATATTGGCGGACAAATGGGGAAGGCTGCCTCCACCTCAGCTGATAACATTAGTAAAGTTTATTTTTTTTACGTCTTTATAATTCCTGTCATGGTTAATTAGTAAGAGTTTTGTGGTGGAGGCTTGGAGCGCTTGTGGCACCGTGGAATGCTGAGTCACATCAATATATTCCTAACGAGGTGCAAAAACATGAAATACGAGGCTTAACAATAAATAAACAGTAAGGTTAACCACTGACCTGACAGCCCTGTGTTGTTGTTGTGGGTGACATGTAACAACACTATCATAGTTACCGCCTATTACATCAGACTGTGCAAATTACCTGGCTGGACAAGTGGTGGGCGGGTTTCTTACCAATATTAGCCTTGGTGGCACTGCAGGCACCTCCCGGCAGGCACCAAGCTTGCACCAGCACACGCAGGCAGCCACCACGGCCCCTGTCACTGTCTTGTTCTGCGAAAATACGTTAAATAAAGCAGCAGTTTATGGCACCCTTTAAACATAGTGCCTTCTGTCTGACGTCTGGTACTGTGTCGTCCCTCCCAGTCTGCTCCGCACAATACGCAAGCAAAACTATCCACAAGACACTTTTACCTTTCAATAACAAGCACCAACTTCTTTTATATTATACTAAACTAATAGAAAATTAAATGTAAAAAATTATAAGCGCGTAAAAATAAATCTCAGGCCATTATAACTGTAATTGTCAAAGTATCTAGACATTACTGATTGAAGCGCCAAATTCAAACTGTTCCTGGCGGGGCTTGCATTGCAATGTCTCGTCCCTTGTGTGGCGTAATGTGAAATAATTGAAAAGCTTGTGTGAATTGAAGGCTTGGCTTAATACTGTGTTATATTTCAGCTTATCATTATTAAGTATTTACCATTTGACGTTAAAAAAACAACAATACTTCACAGAGATATCGAAGTATAACAGAGGCTCCCATACTGTAGCTAATGAACAACAGAGAATCACCAGCCTTTCTCTGTGTGTCAAGGAGAGCCCACCTGCATGGAATGAATATATGTTTTTAATTAGTCTTTTGTGATTAATCTTTTTAATATATCTGCGCCAATGTAAACTAGTATGTGCTTAGAAGGCTTACCAATGTGTGGGTTGTAGTGGGTTTGGTGCTACTCAAAGGGAACACGTGCTGGAGAAGTCTGGGAACCACTGATGTACAAATAACTGAGTGTATTTCAATTCACATAAGTCTTCCATAAAAATACAAAGCTGACCTCCGTTTTCTCTCACGAACGTAAACATTATTAGTATTAGGAGTAGTGGTAGTAGTACAAGTAGTAGTAGTAGTAATAGTAGTAGTAGTAGTAGTAGTAGTAGTAGTAGTAGTAGTAGTAGTAGTAGTAGTGGTGGTGGTGGTAGTAGTAGTATTAGTAGTAGTAGCAGTAGCAATAGTAATTCCCAGAGAGAGAGAGAGAGAGAGAGAGAGAGAGAGAGAGAGAGAGAGAGAGAGAGAGAGAGAGAGAGAGAGAGAGAGAGAGAGAGAGAGAGAGAGAGAATGGGGGGGGGGGGCACATAGCCGTCAGGTGTGATTATTTTAGTTGCTCTTTCCTTTAAGTCAACCGCCGCGCTTCATAGGGATGTTTTTACCTGGCGATAAGTTAATCCACCAAGGATCACGGCAGGTGTAAAGCTGAGTGGAGACAGGGCACGCACTGGCTCCACATCTCTGTAGCTCCAAGTTACCATAAAAAAACAGGGCAACACACACACACACACACACACACATACACAAACACAGTGGCTCCTCCACTGTAGGTCCAGATTACCATGAAAGACAGGGCAACACACACAGATGTCAATCCTGGGTACATGATAGCCTGCCAGGCGAGGAAACCAGGTGAGGGAACAACTCACACTGTAACACCATCTATACACATACACACACACACACACACAGTTGTCAATCCTTGGTACAGGGAAGCCTACCAGGCGAGAGAACCAGGTGAGGGAACAACACACACTATATCACCGTCTGTACAGGACAGGCAGGGCAAGATACACACACGCACACTCTGCATCATCTCTGCATCCTCCTACTACTACAATCTATGCATTTCAGTCTGAAAATAACTAGAAAATCTTGAAAATTGAGGGAAACAGACGAACAGACTCTGGGAATGAGGAATGAAGGTCTGTCATGTTTTCAGGGCGAGGAATGTACGGCTACAATTAGTTAAGCCTTATTTGACTTATTTTGGGTGTTTTTTATCTACTTTCGTCAGTAATTCTAGCTTTCCTTCACGTAGGAGGCTGGAAACACCAAGACGTTTAGCTAAATGTTGATGTACAGACACGGAGGGAGGCAGGGAAAATATCCGTCTAACATGTCATATTTACGTAACGTAATTCATTTTGAAAATCGCGAGAAGAAAAAAGACGCCCACTGGAATGTATCACATTTTCTGATTTGCCATAAACTTTAACTTACCTCCTCCTCCTCTTCCCTCCCCCTCTGCTCTCTTCCTTCTCCTCTTCCCTTCTCCTAACATTCCTTCTCTGCCCTCTTCGTTCAACTCAGTCTAGAAAATACCATACAACACCTGGAAAAAACCCTGAAAATTGAGGGAAATATTGAGTTGACACAGGGAGGGAGAAGGGAAGGTCTCGGTCTGGATCCGATGAAGTAATGCTTTCAGGACGGAAGCTCTGCTGAACATGGCTGCACCCTTCTATACTTCTTCTCTCCTCTCTACCTCCTTTTCCTTCACACCCAACTGGAAACGCTTGGAAAATCTTATAAATTATTCTAAATATTGACGGCGAGAGACGAAATTCTTGGTTTGGCCGCGGCGGGGTGGGGTGGATGGGGCATCAAGGATGCTATGG
>NC_087184.1:17412719-17415219 GCF_035594125.1 Scylla paramamosain
CTCTCTCTCTCTCTCTCTCTCTCTCTCTCTCTCTCTCTCTCTCTCTCTCTCTCTCTCTCTCTCTCTCTCTCTCTCTTTTTCTCTCCTCTCTCATTCAGGACCTCAAATGTGTGTATATGGTCTGTGTGTGTGTGTGTGTGTGTGTGTGTGTGTGTGTGTGTGTGTGTGTTAAAAGGTTAGTTGGGCGGAGGCTTAATGCTTGGAGGTGCGTCTAACACATATGGAGAGAGAGACGGAGGAAGGGAGGGAAGGGAGGGAGGGAGGGATGGAGAAAAAAAGGGAGGAAGGAAGATAAGAAGGGAGGGAGAGAAGAAATAAGGAAAGGAGAATTGTTCTTCGATCTAAAACCAGGAAGTATAGGAGTGAGGAGGAGGGGGAGGAGGAGGAGAAAGAGAAGGAGGAAAAGAAGGAAGAGGAGGAAGAGGAGAAAAATAAAAATGATACACTCTCTTGTTTAGTAATACAGTGTTAACCTAAAAACGCCAATAAGTACTCCAACAAACAACAACAACAACAACAACAACAACAACAACCATATCTCTCACACACACACACACACACACACACACAGAACACCCCAGTAACACCATAACTAAAAGCTTGCGTGGGCAGAACAGACCAGAGAGAGAGAGAGATAGGAGGAGAAGGAAGCAGGAGGTGGAGGAGGAGGATGGGAGGGGCGGAACTAGGTAGACATGCGGAGGAGGAGGGTAAGGAGGAGGGTAAGGTGTAGGAGGAGGGGCAAGGAGAGAGAGAGAGAGAGAGAGAGAGAGAGAGAGAGAGAGAGAGAGAGAGAGAGGTAAAAAGCATGGTAGGAGGCGAGGAGAGCTGTCCCAAGTCTCATTCCAGCGGCCGCCACCGTCCCAAACGCAAGGGTTCCGCGGCTGGCACGTCTCTCTCTCCGCGTCTCTGCACCACACACACACACACCCGCCAACATGAGGGAAATTCTGCACCTCCAAACTGGCCAGTGCGGCAACCAGATTGGGTCTAAGGTAATGTGATGTGTTGAGTTTGTTGACTTTGTTTTCAGTTTTGTATTCATCTCGTCATTCTACTTTTCTTCTTCCTTCTCTTCCTTCTTCTCTTTTTTTTTTTTTTGTTCTTGTTATCTTTCTCTAAGTTGATGTGGTGTTGAGTTTGTTCAGTTTGTTTGTATTCATTTCATCCTCCTCGTCCTCCTCTTCCTTCTCCTCCTCGTTCTCCTCTTCCTCATCGTCTTGTTCTTTTTGTTATCATCTTTCCGATCATTCAAATATACGAAAGTTTGTTTAATTTAGTTTATATTCAGTTTCCCCTCCTTCTCTTTCTTGTTCTCCTCGTCCTCCTTATCTTCCTCCACCCTCCTCGCTTTCTTGTTCTTCTCATTCTTCTTATCCTTCTGATTATTCATTATGAGAAAGTTTGTTGTTTCTTCAACGCAAGAACTTGATTATCGTACAGTTTATTTGTATCCATCATCTCCTCTTCCTCCTTCTCCTCTTCCTCCTCCTTTGTCAGTCATCCTTTGCAAATTTTAATTTTTTTTTTATTTATTTTTGTTTTATGTTTCTCATGTAAGAATTTGGTGATTATAAAAAAATAAGTAATTGTGTGTGTGTGTGTGTGTGTGTGTGTGTGTGTGTAATTCTTTGACATACACACTATCTGACTACAAAGCACGCAAAAAAAAAAAAAAAACAAGAAAGAAGAGAAGGAAAAGAAAAGAAAGAAAAAAATACCACAGAAGAAACAAAGAGAAAGAGAGACAAAAAAAAAGACACCCTCAAAATTACAAAGAAGATAAAAAAAATAATAAAAGACCACCACAAGGGTCTCAGGAATGTCACAGGCAGAAACCCGCTATGGCAGTATTGATCCCCTCATGCGGGACAGCGTGGTGGTGGGCAGGGCAACTGCAATAGTCACCCCCTCCCAACCTGCAACCACTCACTCACGCTGTCATCAAGGCCTCTAATCTCCCCGTCACCACCAGATTTCAGACTGTGAGGAACGTAATGAGGTCCGGTTCGTGTTCTTACGTTGTTGATTGTGTTGTTAGTGTTAGACTGAGGGAAATATAGACTGACAGACGGGTAGACGTACAGACAGACGGTGGTTTAGGGATGTGCCGTCACTGCCAGACTTCAGGGTATGAGGAATCTTGTGAAGTTTGGTTCGTGTTGTTACATGTTTCATTGTGTTGTTAGTGATAGACTGAGAGGGAAATATATACTGACAGATTGGTGGATATGTAGACAGACAAGTGATTTACGGATATACTAAGCTTAATTTTGATTTTAATTGATGGTTCAGTGAATAACTTTGATTTCTAAGGAATGGAAAAGAGTATAATTAGATAGAAAAAATCATAGCAGATAGACAGACTGGTAGATATATAGACAGGCAGGGATGTACCAAGCTTGATTTTGATTTTTTAGTGAATGTTTAGTGAATAATTTTGACTGTTGAATGGAAATGGTATAATTAGATTTTTCACAGATGTTCAGGAATTGACTTT
>NC_087184.1:17420219-17495219 GCF_035594125.1 Scylla paramamosain
TAGTTTTTATCAGACGCCTTGACAACGGAGTGCTATCTTCAGTAATCTAGAACATCGTCTGCGTTTTTTTTTTTTTTTTTTTAATTTAACACCGTCTCACTCTAACGCTGCAGTTTGAATATCATACCAACGCTTGCTTGTGATTCTGTAACTTTTCAGTGCATTACGCTCCACGCGAACACGGCTGAAAAGAGATACGAAGGAATTGATTCTCACATCGGGTGGTGGATGAACGGAACAGACTCAGTGATCAGTTGTTAGTGTTGAGTCATTGCGGAGCTTCAGAATGATTAATCAAGTTTGTGGATGAGGATGATAGGTGTGTTTGTACAGGGACTGCCTCGTGTATACCTGATGGCTTGTAGCAGCTTCCCTTACGTTCTCATGATAAAGGTTGTTAGTGCTGAGTCATAAGGGAGTTTTATGAAGATTAGGCAGATTTATAGATGAGGGTGATAAATGGAAATAAACAGGATTACACAAGGACTGCCACGTGTAGATTTGATAGCTTCTTCTAGCTTCCCTTATGTTCTTATAATAAAAGTTGTTAGTTACTACTAGTGGTGAGCTTTAAACAGGATTATGGATGAGGGTGAGAGGTGAAGATAGGCAGACTTGGTTTCTTGTAGCTTCCCTTATATTCTTAGGGAGCTTTAGAAGATTAAACAGAGTTATGGGTGAGGATAATGGTTGAAGATATAGACAGGCGTGACATGTTGCAGCTTACCTAATGACATTATCGTGCTTGCTTGGCTACAGGTCAGAGCGGCGCTGGCAACAACTGGGCGAAGGGACACTACACTGAGGGCGCCGAATTGGTGGACTCCGTGCTGGATGTGGTGAGGAAGGAGGCCGAGAACTGTGACTGTCTGCAGGGCTTCCAGCTGGCACACTCCCTCGGGGGCGGCACCGGCTCCGGCATGGGCACGCTGCTCATCTCCAAGATCCGTGAAGAATACCCGGACAGGATCATGAATACCTTCTCCGTTGTGCCCTCCCCTAAGGTGTGTATGTGTGTGTGATTCACCTACGGTCGTCTGCTGGTCACCCAGCCAGCCGTTCCCCTACGGAAAGAGCTCAGAGCTCATAGTGACCGATCTTCGGGTAGGACTGAGACCATGACACACCACACACCGGGACGAAGAGGTCACAACAGCTCGGGTTACATCCCGTACCTACTTGCTGCTAGGTGAACAGGGACTACACATTGAGAAGCTCGCCTATTTGCCTCGCCGTGCCCGGGATTCGAACCCAGGCCTTCTTGGTTGTGAAGCCGAGCGTGCTAACCACTACACTACGCGGT
Source organism: Scylla paramamosain (assembly GCF_035594125.1). Classification (NCBI taxonomy): domain Eukaryota; kingdom Metazoa; phylum Arthropoda; class Malacostraca; order Decapoda; family Portunidae; genus Scylla; species Scylla paramamosain. Next base: position 17,421,523 of record NC_087184.1, read on the forward strand.
GTGTGTATTCAGAAACACTTAGCTCTCTCACCTCGTTAATAATGTAGAAATATCGTTAATCTGTCACTATAATCATAAAAAAAAAAAAAACATCCTTAAAATTCTTGTAACTTTAACTAGAGCCTTTTGAAAGTAAAATGGAGGCGTGGCACAAAAGTGTTTCAGAATATTCTTATTAATGTAATATTTCTTGATATCCAGTCCAGCTTTTAAGCAAGAAGTAAATCAAGTCTTGTGTCTCCTAATGCCTATTTCTCCTGACACATTCACCTCCTCGCCTCTCAGGTCTCAGACACCGTGGTGGAGCCCTACAACGCCACTCTGTCAGTCCACCAGCTAGTCGAGAACACAGACGAGACTTACTGCATCGACAACGAAGCGCTCTACGACATTTGCTTCAGGACGCTCAAGCTACAGAACCCGACCTACGGCGATCTCAACCATCTCGTGTCCCTCACCATGTCCGGCGTGACCACCTGCCTGCGATTCCCTGGACAACTGAATGCCGATCTGCGTAAACTGGCTGTCAACATGGTACCTTTCCCACGCCTCCACTTCTTCATGCCTGGATTCGCGCCACTCACAGCCCGCAAAGCCGTGTCCTACAGAACCTTGAACGTCCCGGAACTGACCCAGCAGATGTTTGACGCTAAGAACATGATGGCAGCGTGCGACCCCCGCCACGGCCGCTACCTCACCGTAGCAGCCGTGTTCCGCGGTAAGATGTCCATGAAGGAAGTCGACGAGCAGATGCTGAATATCCAGAACAAGAACACGTCTTACTTCGTGGAATGGATCCCCAACAACGTGAAGACTGCGGTGTGTGACATTCCACCTAGGGGGCTCAAGATGGCCTCCACCTTCATCGGAAACTCGACGGCCATTCAGGAGATCTTCAAGCGAATCTCTGAGCAGTTCACGGCAATGTTCCGGCGCAAGGCTTTCCTCCACTGGTACACGGGCGAGGGCATGGACGAGATGGAGTTCACGGAGGCGGAGAGCAACATGAACGACCTGGTGAGCGAGTACCAGCAGTACCAGGAGGCCACCGTGGACGACGAGGAGGACTTCGAGGAGGAAGACGTGCAGGAGGAAGCTTAGGGAGGAGACGAGGGATTCTGAAATGACTGCCATCCTTAATCGACCGGAGATGTGTCTACTACTACTACTACTACTATTACTGCTACTACTACTACTACTGCTACTACTATTACTATGACCTTATTCCTAGCCAGCACCCATCCTCTCTCTCTCTCTTAGACAGTATTTCCGATGATGCAACGAACGAATCCAGCAGCTTTTCTCTTTGCCTGTCTGTCTGTCCGTCTGTCCGTCTGTCTGTCTGTCTGTGCATCAGTCTGTCTACGAACGAACTTTTCAATCAAATATAGAAGTCAAAGAAAAACATATCGGACCAGACTAAGTATAATTTCTCTCTCTCTCTCTCTCTCTCTCTCTCTCTCTCTCTCTCTCTCTCTCTCTCTCTCTCTCTCTCTCTCTCTCTCTCGCACACGCATCCTCGCCAGTAAATTTACTTAAAAAAAAGAATATCACAAATCTTTAAAATTCCAGTAAAGGAGTCGAGTGTTATTAAGTGACGCACTGGCTTGGCAACACTGAAGCACTGTCACCAAAGTAATAAAACAATAAATAAATAAAAAATCTTGGGTCGGTCTTCCAACAGCCGCCTATGTATATGTATATGTATGTGTGTATGTGTGTGTGTGTGGAGAGAGAGTGTTTTAAGAAATACATTGGTGCTATTACAATACTACGAGGCAAGTGAAGCGTCGTTGTGTTCCAAAGCTTCAGTTAATTAAACCCATCATAGTAATTTAATGTTTCCTGTTCCTACTAATAGTTATGATATTTCTTTATTTTATTTACTTTTTATTGAGTTTATTATTATTATTATTTTATTTTATTTATTTATTTTTTTATTTCTATGATCGATGGTGAGACGCGCTTGTCTTCAAATTATTAAAAGATGCTGCCATGATTTGCTTGTGTGTTTTCCTGCCTCCACCACCACCACCATCACTACCGCCACCACCACCACCACCACTACCACTACCACCACCACAACAACAACAACTACTATTACTGCTACCATTCCCACCCTCTGTCTCTCTCCATTACTTCTTTCTGATGATGCAACGAACGAATCTAATACCTTTTCTATTTGTGTGTCTGTCTGTCTGTTTGTCTGTTTGTTTGTCTGTCTGTCTGTCTGTCTGTCTGTCTGTCTACGAATTTTTATATCAATACTGAAGTCAATGAAAACATTTCCAACAAGGCTACATTCTCTCTCTCTCTCTCTCTCTCTCTCTCTCTCTCTCTCTCTCTCTCTCTCTCTCTCTCTCTCTCTCTAATCAGTAACTTGAAAAGCCACAGATCTTCAAAATCCTAACAACGGGGAAAAAAATTAGAAGTGATTTACTGGTTTGGTAACACTGTCGTGATAAATTATAAAGCAATAAATGAGTAAATAAAATTCTCTCTCTCTCTCTCTCTCTCTCTCTCTCTCTCTCTCTCTCTCTCTCTCTCTCTCTCTCTCTCTCTCTCTCTCTCCTCTCCTCTCTCTCTCTCTCTCTCTGCGTGTGTGTGTGTGTGTGTGTGAGAGAGAGAGAGAGAGAGAGAGAGAGAGAGAGAGAGAGAGAGAGAGAGAGAGAGAGAGAGAGAGAGAGAGAGTATTTTTACCATATTCCAGTCACCACAGCTTTCCCACGCACCCCAGTCACAACACGTCACCACAGGAGCGCCAAGCATCACCTGTACTCCCCACAACGCCCACGAGGAAGCAACTGGCGGAAATCTAACGCAAATAACAATAAACACTGTGTGCTGTAAACCATTGACTTGATTCTAATTGAACATATTATTCTATTTCATTTCGCATGGCTATAACATCTTTTTCTTTATTATTGTTTATAAATATTAGATTGTTATCACTGAGAACTATATTTTTAAATCAATGACTATCTATTATCAAAAACTTCTCAAGTGTTAAACAATCGACTTTGTTCTTTTAAATCGTATATATTTTCTAATTTTATTTTATTCATGTCATGATGACTGTATTATCTATGTATGTGCAACAATATCATCACCAGAGAGAGAGAGAGAGAGAGAGAGAGAGAGAGACTCATAAGAGGATGTTTTTTCTCTCTTCTTTTTCTTTTTTCTCTACTTCAGTTTGTTAATTTTCCCTCGTACCTCTTCCACTTGTCCATTTCTTCTTTTCCATTTCCTCTACTCCTACACATCGATCTATCCATCCATCTTACTTCGCAGAGGCATATCTCCCCCCCTGTCCTTCAAATATTATTGTTTTTTTTCTATCTCATCTACTCGTTAATTCATTTTTTTCTACTTTACGTACTCGTACCCTCTACTCACTCCTGACAGCTCAACTCTTCACCTTCGTACATGCATCTCTCTCCTCTACCCTCGTCCTTCAAGTGACTCATTTTTTTTTCTCTCTTCTATTCGTTCATCTATTATTTTCTACTCTACGTAACCTCTACCCACTCCTAACTCCTCGTTATTCACCTTAATTTGTACATGCATTTCTTCTCTCTGCCCTCGTCTTTCAAGTAACTTTTTCTTACTTTTCTTCTATTTGTTTATCTTTTTTCTCTATTTCTTTCTTTTTTTCATCTTTTTTTTTATCCATTTATCTACGATCCATTCCTGTCACTCTTACGTAGCCACCAATCATTTTTTCTTTTCACTGTTCACCTTCGTACAAGCACCTCGATCTCCTCTCCGTGGCCTCGTCCTTCAAACCACAACAGCGCACGTACCACCCACACACACGCTCTCTCCATCAACACCAGATAACATTACATCACTCAGTAATGGTAAAAGACTCAAACACTTCACCTATCTTTACTTTAATCGTGACACTTAACAGATAGCACAGGACAAAGAGGCTGACGAATCTTAAGGGCGGAGCGTGAAGGAGAGAGGCGAGGAGAATTTAGATACGCATGGCTTCTGCTAGTACGTTACCCTCGCATTGAGATGTGTGTGGCAGGGCAGAGTGAAGGCTAGACTTGTGCGTGGCTGCGTTTGTTTACGAGTATTTAGAAAGGCTGGTGACGTTAGTGGCTGTCGTAGTAGTATTTTCATCATCATCATCAGTAGTATCAGCATCATAAGCAGCAGCAGCAGCAGCAATAGTACCAGCAGTATCAGCGGGCAAGGTTAGTCATTATTTATTAACAACCACATGAGTATTATTATTATTATCATTATTATTATTATCAGTAGTAGTAGTAGTAGTAGTAGTAGTAGTAGTAGTAGTAGTATGGGTAGTAGTAGTAATGATAACAATAGTAATTATTATTCATCCAACAATATAATGCAGTTACCCCAAAATTATTTTCCTTCACGAACAAAATATTCTCCACAAAGTACCATATCTTATCTAAAACTTAAAAATAAATAAATAAAAGTGATACTAATAATGATAAACACACTCACACATTTCCCATGGGGTGCCGTTATTAAACCTGCAACACGCGCCCTGCCTGCCTGTCTGCGTTTGCCTGCCACCCTATCCACAGCTTTTGGAGTCCTCTACAGTAGCCTGCCTGTTCCTGCTCCTCACAATGGAGAGCCCCTCGCTGAAGGAACAAGGTAAAGGATAAACAAAAGCCAAATTGTTGTAGTTTTGTTTTAAAAAATGAAAGTAGTTTACTATTGCAGCTTCCTGCCTTACTTTTCTTTTGGATAAGTTAGTTTTTGCGCTAGACACACACACACACACACACACACACACACACACACACACACCAAATATGTCTAAATACACACTCAAAAACACCCCAAACACACCCAAACTACCTTAAACACACTCAAAAACACCCCAAACACACCCAAACTACCCGAAACACACTCAAAACACCCCAAACACACCCAAACCACCCTAAACACACTCAAAAACATCCCAAACACACCCAAACCACCCTAAACACACTTAAAAGACACCCAAAAACACACTAAACACACCCAAACCGCCACAAACACAAGTACACACACACACAAACAAACAGATATGCCGCTTGTTCCTCTTTTGTGTTCTCTTCTATGTATACTTTCCTTCTGCTCCTCCGTCAGGTTATATGCTGCTTGTTCCTCCTTCTACTCCTTCTGCTCCTTGTTCGTCCTTTGTGTTCCTTTCTTTACTCCCTCCTGCTCCTCCGTCAGGGTATATGCTGCGTGTTCTTCCTTTGTTCCTTTCTATACCTCCTCCTTCTGCTCCTCCGTCAGGGTATTTGCCGCGGCGGTACATGGTGGCGATCATGGCTTTCCTGGGGATGGTGTGTAACTACATGCTGCGTGTGAACATCAACCTGACCATCGTGGCCATGGTGAAGGGCGACCCTAACGCCTCCCAGAACAATAATTCAGCGAAGGAGATCTGCAACTATACGGACAGCGGCTGCCATGGCGAAGAGCAGGTGAGGACGCTGGGCTCCCTTGGGTATCCTTTAGTTCCTGACTGATTGAAGGTTCCGTTTAGTCCCATTGATACAGGAACTCCCAGTGATATCCTTTGGTGCCCCATTAATTGAAGGACATAATTGAAGCTATAAGAAGTCATGTGAATACTGCTACTATAATTCTACTACTATTACTACTACTAGTGAATTTCATACGGCAATATACTTAGTTTTTAGCCTGTTTGTTTTAGCCTGTTTGTTTAGTAATTAGCCTGTTTGATTTAATGACCTTACACTAACCACGCCCATCTCTCTCTCTCTCTCTCTGTGTGTGTGTGTGTGTGTGTGTGTGTCCCGGCAGGAGGGGGAGTTTCAGTGGGACGCGTTCACCCAAAGCCTCATTACAAGCTCCTTCTTCATGGGCTACCTGTGGACTCAAGTACCCGGTAAGTGCCGCGCTACGACCACGACGAGGAGGAGAAGTAGGACTTATTTATTGTTGAATTGATTGACGCTAGACTCTGCAACTACGATGCCATAATGGGGCCAAGGAGGAGGACGACGAAGAGGAAAAGGAAGAGGAGGATTGACTTTGTGACTGATTAACTAAGCTAGATTTTGCAACTAGTTATATATTTCCTTTCTCTTTTGCTTCTCTGGTCATAACAACAGACAACAGTGCAGCAATATGTGTCAATATGGCCTCAAGCTTCACCTATCCCGCTCTGCCCATAGGAGGAAGGATAGCTGAGCTGTTCGGGGCGCGGCGAGTGTTTGGCGGGGCGCTGACAGCCGCCAGCTTCCTCACCTTGCTGATCCCATTCACCGCCCGGCCCAACGCTGCCCCACTCATCGCCAACAGGATCCTGCTCGGCATATCTGAGGTACAAACCAAGGAAGGTGACTCTCTCTAGCTCCCTTGGTACAAATAAACTGATGAAGAACCCTAGAGTAACTTAGGATCACATTCTGAAACACTTCTGCCCTCACATCCGCTACTTTCAAAGGGCTCCAGAAGGAAAAGGCACCTGGATTAAACTAGCATGTCTTTTGTTGCCTGTATCTGTTGATTTAAAGGAATGTGTGTTGGAAGATAAGTAAAAAAGGACTCTCTCTCTCTCTCTCTCTCTCTCTCTCTCTCTCTCTCTCTCTCTCTCTCTCTCTCTCTCTCTCTCTCTCTCTCTCTCTCTATCAGGGCGCCACCTTCCCCTCTACGCACGCCCTCCTCTCCACTTGGTCGCCGCCAAAGGAACGCTCCACGCTCTCCACCATTATATATGCAGGTAACTCTCTTCCACTACCACCACCACCACCGCTACTACTACTACTACTACTACTACATCACATCTTAGTCTCATTTCACGTTCGCCTGTAAAATCATTTAATCTAATCTAGCATAACGTAACATAACAATTTAACTTCACATTTCTCGGAAGTATTTTTAAGGCGCATGACTGATGTGAATACAGTCTTAATAATATTTTTTTTCAATACTTTCAATGCCACGGCTTCAGTTTTATCATGTTCTGAACGTCGTTAGAGGCTATTATCAAATCAACATACTTTTCGTTATCAAATGAGTCACGAAGGTTTCGACGTCTTATCTCCAATACTTTTAACAAGCTGCAGTGGAAGTTAACAGTCTTCAAGGGTGCTTACATGATCCTAGAGGTAATTTCATAAAGATCCTGCATCGTCACTTGGGAAAACAGCCTCACCACCACTATTTTCAAAGGCCACAGAGTTGATTAGCCGGGTTCTCAATAGTGCTTCTGTTAATAATGAAGAAATATTGATAACCTGTCACACGAACCATAGAACCACACTTAAAACCCGCGTCACGTTAACTAGAGCCTTTTGAAAGTAGTGGAGGTGCTGTGAGATAAATGTTTCAGAATACTTCACACCCAATATCTCTTCGCTGGCAGGTTCTCAGGCAGGGACAGTGGTCGCTTACCCTCTGTCCTCCGCTCTGATTACTTCCCTCGGGTGGGAGTCCGTGTTCTACGTGCAGAGCTGCATTACCCTGGTGTGGTGCTTCGCCTGGTTCATGCTGGTGGCGGACAGTCCCTATGTGGACACCAAGATTACAGCCGCGGAGAAGAAGTACATTATTACAGCCATCGGGGACACCAAAGACAGGAAGGTAAGGAGGAAGAAGAGATAGACAGATAGGTTTAAATACATTACACATACTAGGTACACATGCACACATATACATAAGTAATATGATGTAGTGGGTATGGATGTTATAGTACCTGTAGCCGCACCGGCTGGGCATCAATTGGCTCTCAGGTGATCTGTTTTACTGATCACACCCATCATCGTAGGGTCGAGGAAAGGCAGTTCTCTCTCTGACGTTTATTGATGAGGTAGGCATGACCGTAAGAACTTGGTCACTATCCTGCCCGTCTTTGTCTGAGCGCGACTTGGCCGTGAGTGATGCCCGAAGGCGACTAGCAGGTTAACCCCACACTACCAACAAGTGAGCATCGGCTTCGGTGCTTAATATAGCATTAAATACTGATACTCACACATATTACACGTTTTCATGCAAATAGAAAACTATTGAACATTTCACTTATATATGCCGAGGAATAATCACATGAGGTACATACGCTTTACACACAGTAACATGGCTCCCCTAAATTGTGTAACAATTTACCTTAAATTAAGATTAGTATGTACCTTAAAACTAGGATTAGCACATAATATGTTTTGTTACATTGGCTCCTTGGCGGGGATGCTCCGGTCTATTATTATGCATTACCTTCTAACAGCAATACTAGACTATGTATTGGCCTCTCTATGATGGTCCTGTTTGCCTTTATGTGTCTTCCCTGGTTGTCGAGATTACAGTCTGAAACCAGGACCTTAACCTTTCTTACTAGGCCATCATGATCAGGAGATACTTCTGTTACTCTTCCCAGTTTCCACTGGTTCCTTGCTAAATTCTGATCTTTGATGATAACTATGTCATTTACACTGAGATTCCTCTTTGGTGTTGTCCACTTGTTTCTAAGCTGTAGGAATTGCACATACTCCTTTTTCCACCTGGACCAGAACTGGTTGGCCAGGTATTGTGCTCTGCGCCATCTCTTTATGCAGTACAGGTCCTTCTTAATGAAAATGCTTGGAGGAGGCAGTACTACCTTTGTTTTCATAGTTAACAAATTACTGGGTGTCAACGGTGTAAGACTTTCTGGGGAGTTAAGATGGTCCACAGTTAGGGGACGACCATTAACTATATTTTCTGCTTCAACTAGGAAGGTTCTCAGATCTTGGTCATCTAACTGAGTACCATGCTGATCAAGCAACACAGAGAGTACATTTCTCACTGTGCGTATCTGCCTCTCCCAAACACCTCCCATGTGACTGGAATTGGGTACATTCATGTTAAAAACAATCCAGTCACACTGATCTTTCATGAGTTCTTGTCTGACTTTATTGTTATTTAATTCTTTTAAGCATTTCTCATACTCTGATTTATGCCCGAAGGCGACTAGCAGGTTAACCCCACACTACCAACAAGTGAGCATCGGCTTCGGTGCTTAATATAGCATTAAATACTGATACTCACACATATTACACGTTTTCATGCAAATAGAAAACTATTGAACATTTCACTTATATATGCCGAGGAATAATCACATGAGGTACATACGCTTTACACACAGTAACAGTACCTGTGTGTCTTTTTTTCACGTATATAGGCAAATTTGTGATCAGTCATATATATATATATATATATATATATATATATATATATATATATATATATATATATATATATATATATATATATATATATATATATATATATATATATATATATATATATATATATATATATATATATATATATATATATATATATATATATATATATATATATTCATATGTCTGTTTATCTACTTACCTACATATCTATCTCTTTATCTACCTGTCTAGCTACTTACCTACCTGCCTACATGTCTATCTACCTATCTATCCATCTACTTATCTATCTATCTACCCATCTACCTCCCTATCTCTCTCTTCCTCTGTGCAGCCTCCTCCAGTACCGCTACGGGCCGCCCTCACCTCCCTTCCCTTCTGGGCCATCCTCTTCTCCAACATGGGTAACAACTGGGGCTTCTTCACGCTGCTCACTGAAATGCCTCTCTATATGAGCACAATGCTGCTTCAGGACATCAAATCGGTAAGGCGGTGCAGCTGTTGTTGTTGGTAGTGGTGGTGGTGGTGGTGGTGGTGGTGGTGTTATTCATTTTTTTGTGTGATGTTTGATGTGCTTCCCCTCCTCCTTATCTGATAATTAATTGCTTTTTCCTCCTCCTTCTCCTCCTCCTCCTCCTCCTCCTTCTCCTCCTCCTCTTCCATCACCTATTGTCTTAACTTCTTGAATTTAAATAACAGATAAGTGGCATATTGATTTATTTTTGACGTGACCTCTCTTGTTACTACTACTACTACTACTACTGCTGCTATCATTCTTCCTCCTCCTCCTCCTCCTCCTCCTCCTCCTCCTCCTCCTCCTCCTCCTCCTCTTCTTTTTCTTTTTCTTCCTATTATTTTTCTTCTTATTACTATTCTTATTCTTATTATCACCACCACCACCACCACCAACACTACCATTACTAGCATCACCACGCCCGCAGAACGCTTTGCTGAACGCCCTGCCTTACCTGGGGATGTGGATCTTCAGTCTGGTCATCAGCAAGGTGGGGGACACACTCATCCAGAAGAACATTGCGTCCACCGGGGTTGTGAGGAAGACAGCGAATACTATATGTGAGTAGTAGTAGTAGTAGTAGTAATAGTAGTAAATTAATCCCCCTCTGCTCTCCTGCAATCTTATATAATCTACGTATAATCCCTCACAGCACTATGTAGTCTTCTTTAGTCACCTATTCTGCTAAATAATCTTTTGAAATTCTTACTAATCTCTTATTATTCCTTATGCTCCTTTGCAATCTCCTGTATTCTCTTCTGGTCCCTTGCAACACCCTGTAATCTTGTGTAGTCCCTCATACTGCCAAATAATCCATTGCAGTTTTTGCCTGTTCCTTATACGCCCTTGCAGTCCCATGTATTCTCCTCTCGTTCTTTGCAATCACCCTCTGCGTCACCTCACCACAGCCCAGCTCGGTCCCGCGGCGTGCCTCATAGGGATCACCTTCCTTCACTGCGACAGAACCAGCACCATTGCTCTCTTCACGCTGGCCACCACTCTACAGGGCGGCATCTACACAGGGTTCCTGATCAACCACATCGATATTGCGCCTAACTTCGCCGGCACTCTGTTCGGCATAACCAACGCTCTGGGTACTATTCCCAGCTGGGTTGGCCCCATCACCACTGGGGCACTCACCAAGAACCAGGTGTGTGTGTGTCTATGTGTGTGTGTGTGTGTGTGTGTGTGTGTGTGTGTGTAATTTTAGTATACGGGATCTAACACGTGCGCTCATGTCTCTCTTTATATTCGTCCAGTCTTCCCACTAATTGACTCCTACTGCCTCTCCTCCATATACTTATTTTTCAATAAGGAAACTGTATTTTCTTTCTGCATGCCATTAAAACATCCTTTCTTTCTCATCTTGTGCTCTCTCAAGTATCCAGCCTTTCTTCCTCCTCCCAATTACAGATCTTTGCTCTTCATTTAATCCATTCAGTGTGTGTGTGTGTGTGTGTGTGTGTGTGTGTGTGTGTGTGTGTGTGTGTTCAAGTTTTAAGGTTAGCCTCGCTCTCTGTTCGGCAGCAAACATTCGAGCAGTGGAACAAAGTATTCTACATCGCCTCGGGAATCTATATGGCCAACGCTTTCTTCTATTTGGCCTTCTCATCTGGTGAAGTGCAGCCGTGGAATCACATCGCCGAGCCAGTGGGCGCCGCCAGGACGAAGAGCGCCAGCGTGGCCAAGGATACCACACAAACCAAGCATCGTGCCATCTCAGACTCTATTTACGATGTCTATGTAGTAACACCACACGCTGCAGCTTACGTCAACTCTGCATACAAACACTAGTGATGCTGATCCATTCCCACAGAGATGGATAGGTGGGTCGCATGTAGTACTTAGATACGAAATAAAGAAAATAAGGGAAGCTGCAAAAAGGCGTCAGGCTTACATGTGGCAGTCCCTGTACAGGTAGGTAGATATAGATACATAGATAACTAGGTAGATAGATAATCACTTCATCATTACGCGTTCAGAATGGATAAACTGACCACTTCTCAATTCTAGAAGATAAATGATATGTTCAGAAAGAAAAATCGAGGTTGAAACAAAAGGAATGTCAGATAGATAGTTAATAAACACATAAAAAATAACAGAATAAACATTACACCCCGCAGATAAACAAGCCACTTTTTTTTTTCATTACAGAGCCAATAGCAAGAAATTCCTGACTTAAAACCCTATTTAGGAAAGTACAAAACGAGACAAAAGTACAAGTGACATTTCGTTGCAGGAATAACGATAAATAAAATACAAACAAAGACAGTCCCGATGTGTTTCTTGTCATCAGAATCTCATTTGTATCTAATTTCGTGTGTCGTGTCTCATCATCAGTGACAGGCTGCTCAGAGGAGGATTCAGGGAGTTCAAGGAATACTTCATGGTCTTTAGGAAAACGTGAAAAGCAGGAATAATGATAAATAAAGCATAAATAAAGACAGCCCTCTTTTTTCCTTTAATTTCGTCTGCCATGTATCATTGTAAGTGACCAGCTGTTCAGGAAGAAGGAGGAGGAGGAGGAGGAGGAGGAGGAGAGGGAAAGATTTAAAATCACCGTCATTATTCTTCAGCAGACAGTTATTCTTACGAGTGAAAACATAGCCATACAACACACACACACACACACACACACACACACACACGGCAGCAGAGTGTGTGACAGGCGGCAGAAGTGAATGAGAAAGAAAAAGAACAGATGATGATGATGATGCAGACCTCCAGTATGAAATAGTTATTTTCACAGATGAAAAAATATATGGCCAGAGAACTGTCATAAGCTGACTCTAAAAGGGCCTGGTAATCTAAATAGAACAAGAAGTAACGGGATCAGATTTGAAGGTCAGTAATAGATAGTTCATTTCAAATGGAGTGGTAGATGAAACATTCTGTTATAGGTCTAACGTCAGCCCGTGGCATTCCTTATCTATAGTCGATGTGAACCCGCCTTTATGTAGGCCATAACTTGAGAGGAAAAAAAAAGAGGGGGAGGAACATCAATATTTTTTGCTTATTTGTTTATTTTTATGTAAGAGTGGCACCGACCAAGGGCAAAAAATATATACATAAAAAAAGGCCACATTTAGTAGGCTGAGATAATTTCTAAATTTTCCAATATACATACACAATTAAATATATATTGAATATACATTAGAAAACACAACAGTGTGGTTTCGAATATTTTAGTACCGTAGCCTTTAAGATTCCTGTACAGTTTTGTCATTGAAAATATAAACCGTTTCCATAAATTCTAACTTACGTAATATATCAAGCTACCAGACACTGATTATAGACAAGAAGACACAATATTATGGTTTAGAAAATTTTAGCGCCGTCGCCTCCTTGTCTCTCGCAGTGTTGTCATTGAGAATGTAGTGGAGGCAGCTTGTAAGTCGTGTGACCCTCGCCTCGTCTTGCCTCCCAGCTAGCCCGTGGCTGCGTGGAGGACAGCTGCAATGACTGCAAACTGCGGTAGAAGGCTGTACATGGAGGTATATATGTGTGTGTGCGTACGTATGGGCTTTATATTAAAGGGACATCCGTATATAAGCTTGTAAGGTTAACAGGATTAAGCAAGTGTCTGGCCAGGTCTGTGAAGTCATGTATGAAGTGAGGAGAGATAAGGAATGATACGGAGAGGCTAGGTAATGGCGTGAAGGAGGAACTAGAGAATGACATGAAGGAGAGAATAAGAAATGACGTGGAGAGACTAGGGAATGGCGTGGAGAGACTGGGAAATGACGTGAAGGATAGATTAGGAAATGACGTGATGGAGAGACTAGGAAATGACGTGAAGGAGAAACTGGGGAGACTGGCTGTCTGTACTTCTAGGAACCACTTTTTATCATTGGGTTTGTCTTGCCTTCTGTTTTTCATTATTATACTTCTCCTAAATCCTCTTCAACCTGGTTTTAGGTCAAAACCAGTGAAACAAGAGTGGCTTTGTAAATGTATATTATTAATGAGATAAGGAGAGAAGAAAGAGTGAATTACATAATATAAAATGATGATGTATATGAATTAAAAGCAGTTTATCCTGACAGTGTGCAAGAAGAAGACACCAGAGGACTGAGAATGGTAATGAATGTGATGGAGAGAGAAGTAGAAGTGAAATAAGACCAGAAGTGTAGCAGAGGAAAAGTGAAGTGGGAAAATAAACAATTATCTCCAACAGTGTACATATAAGAGACAGACACAAGGGAATGAAAAACTCCAGTAAGTGTCAGCGAATACAGAGATAAGATTAAACACTAGTAATGAACCGGAATGGATGCCTATGTTCGTTGTGTGAAGAAAAGGAAGAGAGGGAAATAAGACCACGGAAAAGAGGAAAATAAAACCAAGAAAGAGAGGAAAATAAACCAAGAAAGAGAAAAAATAAAACAACTCAGGAAAACAAAACCAAGAAAAAACAAACCAAAAAAGATAAAAAAAAAATAAAACCAAACTTCAAACTAAGATATTGAAGTAGAAACAGTCTTCCAAAACACACTAAAGATGGCGACAGCTACAAGAGGCAACATAGCGAAGGACTCTTACAAGCTCCTGGACATCTCGGGCTCAGAGTCGGAGGAGGAGGGGGTGCACATCGCCCCCCTGAGGCCCACACAGCCCCCACAGAGGAAGAAGAGGCTCAAACGGTAAGGCATTCACCAATAACTTATCCCAACCTAGGAATTCACAAACACTTCTGCACCACACCTCCACTACTTCCAAAGGCTCTAGTTGAAGTTACACTGGTTTTTAAGAGTTTTTTTTATGGTTATAGTGACAGATTGATCAGATTTCTTCATTATTAACAGGAGAAATAAGAGCATTTTTTATGGTTCTAGTGACACGTTAACAAGATTTCATTATGAACAGGAGAAATGCTCATAAAAACCCAGTGAATCATCTCTGTAGCCTTTGAAAATACTCACGGAGAGAGAGCAAGCTATTTCTGAATACAGGCTGTAATCTAACCAAATTTAAACTAACTTAAGGTCCACACTTTCAATATATAGAGAAAAAGGCTAATACTGTACAACTTATCGTCTTTGGGAGCGTTTAAGTAAGTGATAGGTACAGTGATAAATACAATGACTTCTGGGATTGCTGAATGGGATGTGATAGTGATGCAGCATTGAGATGAAGTGAGGGATGCACGGGATGGGTCGGTCAGTGGCTCTGTGGTGCTGTGTTGGTATTTATAGGCCGTTGGTTAAATGATTTCTTTAGCCTTACATGTCCAACAATATTTCAGGGGTAAAGTATATAGTTTTTCCTCTTAATAGATCTTTATGTGTGCTTAGTTTATCTGACAACTTCTCAAATTAGTCAAAAATATGAAAATCCATAAGAAAAAAATATTGTCCTTCTTGAAATATTGGCTGACACATTATCTTAGTCTGTGTATCTGTTGTTGTGCTCAGTGCTAACAGTCACTTCTACTTGGCACATCCTTCGTAACTCACCAACCACTCTGAGATATCTTTCCTCGTTCTGCAGCCACCTCCAAACAGTGTACTGGCCAGAAACTGCAAAAACTATTCCCTTTTTATGCCCTTCTCTCTTGTAGATGCTTCTGAAGACTCCGTACTTTGATATTAGTGCTGTGAATTGTTGCATATCACACTGAAAGGATTAAATGTCTCTCAAATTGAATATAGAGAAACTGTATTACTTTATACAGGATGACAGGTAAGATGTGAGAGAGAGAGAGAGAGAAGGGGGGGGGATGTGTATATGTGCCATGCTTAATGAAGTGTCAACCAATATCTTCTGATGTTTCCTGAAAGACATTTACCTTGCTGTGCTCAATAAAACCAGTACTCACCAATATTTCCTTGCACTGTTCAACAGACGAGAGCGTGACCTGCTGAGGATGTCCCCGAACCAGCTGGACGAGGAGGCGGAGCGGTGGTGCGGGTGTGTGACCATAGGTGTGGGGGCCGAGGGGTGCTGCCCGGCCCAGACCAGCCCAGGGGAGGCCGTGCGCTCTGCCCTGCTGCTGGTGACCTTGGCCGGCCTGTCGCTCCTCACCTGGCTGGCACTTCACCTGCAGAATCGCCTGGACACCACCCAGCGCATCATTACCACAGGTGAGGTTGTGTTCTGCTTCAGTGTGTGTGTGTGTGTGTGTGTGTGGTGCTTTGTTTTTGCTGCCCTGTTTAGGATTACTGGCTTGTGTCATGGATCAGGGTCCCTTTACACTTTAACACCTGCCGATCACATGCGACTCCTGGTTGAGTCTCCAGGTAGACTAGGGTAGGACGCTCAAAAGAAAGCACAGTCATAAATCTTTGACTTATATTTACACAGTAACTACAACAAAGGCCTGGCTGGCTATGGCTACACTCAGTGGCACGTGGGCGGCACACAGAAAGAAATACAGTAACTACAACAAAGGCCTGGCTAGCTATGGCTACACTCAGTGGCGCATGGGCGGCACACAGAAAGAAATACCTATTCCTCCGGAAGTGAGGCCAATGCCCGGTCCTTCTACGTTGTGAGAGCACAGCTTTACGTTAAGTTACTGGATCACATAGGTAATTAGCCGGCACTATGCACTGTATCACTCTGCCGCACAAGGAGTGACGACCACGTGGTCGCTGGGTGACTGGATATGCGCTCGAGAACAGGCCTTACCACAAATAACTCACCCAAGGCGTTCCACTGGTGTACTCACTCCTCCAGTCTGTTTCGATGAAAGCCAGCTTCGTCGGTCAGGGCTTCGGCTTACCGCTGCACCACGCTGTCCTTTCTGCAGGCTGGTTC
Source organism: Scylla paramamosain (assembly GCF_035594125.1). NCBI lineage: Eukaryota > Metazoa > Arthropoda > Malacostraca > Decapoda > Portunidae > Scylla > Scylla paramamosain. The sequence goes on from NC_087184.1 coordinate 17,437,963, forward strand.
GGGAGGAGTCAAGGAGGGCATGTCTTGGGCGCTGGGTGACCCGGCCAGGAGCGAGGCCTGGCGAGGTTGTGACCCGCTCAACTGGGCCCGCGCGCATTGATACAGGCTCTGCCCACCTGCCCACATGGCAAATGGTTCTCTCCTATGATAGGGCAGTAATTTACTGTCCTCTCAAAATCTAGTGTTCCTGTACTCTCACAGCTTGGTTTGTAGGTAGAGAGAGAAGTAGACTTGTTTACTACTACTACTACTACTACTACTACTACTACTACTACTACTACTACTACTACTACTACTACTACTACAAGACACCACAGAATTAATAATGGTAATGAATGTGTTGAGATAAGTAGAAGTGAAATATGATAGGAAGTGTAGCAAAAAAAAAAGTGAACTACTACTACTACTGCTACTACTACTATCCCTTTCCACCAGCAGCTGACAGGGCTAAGAGAATGTGAATGACGTGTGTACGAATGTGTGGTGCTTTGTCTGGGTGTGATATATAGATAGATAGAGCTTGTGTTATCTGTGGAGCCATGCATGTTTCAACTCTGGAACTCCCTACCTGCTTCTGTATTTCCTCCTGCCTTTGACTTGACAGAGATTTCAAAACACTTCTCAGATTTTGGATAAACTTTCTCAGACTGTACTCGTTAGGGATTGGCACCTTTTGTGGGCCTTTTTATCTTTTTTTATTGCCTTGTTTCACTTTTAACTCTAACATTATCAAGCTTAAATTTACACCTTGACTCAGTATCCTATTTGACAACTAATTTCTTCCTGTTTCTCTTAAAAACACAAACATTATCAAGCTAAGACCACTACAATGACTCTGCATGAACAGCCCAATAACCAAGTCTATTCCAATCATCTATAACCCTGCTTGACAACTAATTCCTTCCTGTTTCCCTTTGAAATCTAATGTGATCAAGCTTAAACCCTCCACTTCTTATCCTGTCCTGATAACAAACACTAAGGTCTCGTCTGCATCTCAGTTAGTTATATTCCTTAGACCAATAGTGCACCATCAGATCCGCTTCTGTTCTGCAGCTCTGGCTATCTAATCTTGTGACATTCAATGACTCACAGCTTAATTCAAGTCTCTTATTGTTTTTCCTCGTGTTATCAGAACATGTGTCACTGTTTCCACATCACCACTCATCAAGTCTTGTGCCATTGTGTTTTTTTTTATTGTATTCTTTCATTTTCCATTATCAGATCCTTTTCCACTTCTTTTAATTGCATTATTACTGCCGCCTCTTATCAGGTCTAGTGCCACAGTTTTTTTTCCATTATCCATTATCAAAGACCAGCTGTGTGCTATTCCTAACCTCCTGGGGTGTAGCAGGGTGGTCCATTAGACTGTCCCTCTCTACCACAGACTGATAGGGTTAATAGGGTGAATGATTATGTATAAGAGTGTGTGGTGCTTTGTCCGGGTCACTGTGTGTGGGATTGCCAGCCAGGTATAGAGATAGATAGAGTTACCTACTATTACTACTTTTCTGCTCCATCATGGGCTGATGGGGATAAGAGAGTGAATGATTGTGTATAATTCACGTGCACTGTAGTGCCGACGATCATGACTGTTCTTTATTGAGGGTGTTGGTATATTTGTATTTGTATATTTATAGGTTATGTAATGACTTTTTATGGGATATTATTATTCACTTTTAAATGTGTTGTATATTATATTTAACATTTTAGCAGGGTTGTACTGTGTGTGTGTGTGTGTGTGTTCAAGTTAATGTATAATACATGTTGCCACTCAAATTAAGTATAGATAAACAGGATTACAGGAGAGAGAGAGAGAGAGAGAGAGAGAGAGAGAGAGAGAGAGAGAGAGAGAGAGAGAGAGAGAGAGAGAGAGAGAGAGAGAGAGAGAGAGAGAGAGAGAGAGAGAGAGAGAGTTACATATATAAAACGCAACGAAAACCAAACATAAAACAACAAAAAACCCACAAACTACACACACTGAAACAAACCAACCCTTTTATTTGAGTCCGCTCTGAAAGAAAACGCGTCCACCTCACAAACCTAGATAAAACCCACGACTTTTTAACTAAGAAACGAACAAATACACGAGTGACCCTAGAAAGAAAACGAGACCATCCACAGAAAACGGGCCAGACAGAGTTGCACCAGGGGCCTGAGTTGGCAAGTTGGCTGGCTGTTGGGTGGCGAGAGAAGGACAGAGAGGACACTTGTCACCCGGTACTGAGTTCACACGTACCGGAGGCTGACATCGACAGAGGGGCCGCGGTGGGAGTGTAGCGCTGTCCTGTACGAGGCACTGGTGTGGTGAACGGTGCGGTGTGAAGTGTACAGTGAGGAGTGAGATCGTGTGGTGATCTGCCTATACTGGAATGTTGGTCTGCTCCGCTAGTCTGGTGCTTGGAAAGTCTGTCCCTCTGTCTAATCAGTTATCTCGACCCTCTGACTAGACGTTCATGTGACTGGACTGTTGATAGGGTAGTAGGTTGAGGACTGATGTGTATCCCGCGGAGGTACACTAATCCATATCCTGCCTGCACACACACACACACACACACACACACACACACACACACACACACACACATGAGCGCGCGTTTCGAAGTGTTTAAATGGACATATCTTTAAAGGGACCGTGAAATAATGATATAAGTGGGTGAAATATTGGATTTAGAAATTAAATGAGATGTGGAAGCGAAATTACACACCCCCCCCCCCCACACACACACACACACACACACACGCACAAGCGCGCGAGTGAAAGTGGCATATCACATTATTGGCATAATTTAAAAAGGCTGGACATTTGAATTACGCGAGTGAAATGTTAAAGTTGGAAAATTACATAATGCTACGTACGGTGTGGTGTGAAATGAACGTACGAGACAAAAAGAATTGGAAATAGAATATAATGAACCATGGAAATTAGATGATAATGAGTATGGAAACAATAAATTTATAATGACGTATAAAAAAAAGGACAAGAATTTCTATACAAGGACAAGAATTTCTATTAGGTGTATTATATAATGTATGTGTAATGTTTGTTATTATTGTTATTTACTGTTATTGTATGTTGTAAGTATGATCGATATTGAGAAAGTAGGTAAGGGAAGGAAACTCATTTATTAAGGAGAGAGAGAGAGAGAGAGAGAGAGAGAGAGAGAGAGAGAGAGAGAGAGAGAGAGAGAGAGAGAGATTTAGTACGCAAATACTCAATGAATGTAAATACAAAGAGCTTATCTCTCTTGTTGATACAGAGAGAGAGAGAGAGAGAGAGAGAGAGAGAGAGAGAGAGAGAGAGAGAGAGAGTACCCAGATATTAACACAAGTACAAAAAAGATACCTATATTTCAGATTTTTGTTACCCTTGGCCAGAATTCCTCTTGCATAATAGATAAATACATAAATTAAACAAGGATACATATATTAACTAAGCTTCCCTTATATTCTTATGTCAGAACTATCCAGCTTAGAATTCTGGGTAAATGTTCTTTGGGATCTGCATTAAGCTGTCTTCATTCTGCACCGGGATCAGATGAAAGCTTGCCCTCCTGCAGTGAAGGACATTTCTTAGCTAAATCTGACAGTTCCTGATAACTTGACCTTCCTTGTGTCACTGGGCAGAGGAGGAGGTTAGTGGGGTATTGTGCACTGTGATACAAGTAAGGTTAGAAGAGTATCATTGTTTTTATTTACTAATTGTTTCATGTACTGGAGAGAGTGGCCAATTGCAAGTGAAAGAAAGAAAATTTTAAATATGAAAAAAGAACCAGGGATAGAGAAACAGTAAGGCTCATTTGGTTTCCAGTGTTAGATGTAATGTAGAAATCCCCCCTCATCTGTATTTCATGGCAAATCTTTAGGTGATCCTTTACATTTATTTATATATTTCCTATATGAAAAGGAGGCAAAGCAAGGGATATACATTGATAAAATACTGTTTACTGGCCACTTTTTTCAATGATGTTATTTAGCCAGCCATTTTATTTAATACCACTGCATAGCTGGCCATATTTTGCATAGCACTATTTAGCCAACCACTTTTGGACAGCACTATGAGCCAACCATTGCCAATACTGTTACTCTGGGTCCTACATCTGAACCCAGTGAGGAGCAGCTATTCTGTGGTGATTGGCTGGCTGAAGGTTACCCATATAGTGCTGTTAAGCCTGTGTATCATTACAAAGGTGCACCAGGCAGCATGAGTCTGTAGGGACGTCACTGTAAATCCTATGTGCTCCACCATGGGAGGAGACCTGTGTCATGAGTAGTCCTAGTGGCTGCCTCTCCAAGCCTGGGAATAAGCCTACAGGTCATCCAGCCAAGCCTCCAGACACAGAGGTGATAGGTACCGCAGGACTGTGACTCAAACAGAAATAGAGACTTGAGAAAAACGTAAGAAAGTAAGGGAAGCTGCAAGAAGCTGTCTGGCCTACACATGGCAGTCCTTGTGACTTGCTTACCACCAGACTATACATTAGACAATACTTGATTTGATATTAATACATACTCTTTAAAAGCAAGACATTTAAGGTACCATTATTAAGCAAAATTTGTCTACTTATCTATCTATTAATCTATTTATCCATCAGGGTGACACTCATTAAGGGAATGTAGTTCAGCCTTCAGACTGGTGAAGGTGTGTGGGATCCTGGGCCCTTGTTTCACCTGTCTACCTGAGTTGCCTTTTACAGTGTGCAGGGAATACAATGACAGTATGTGGTTCAGCCTTCAGACTAGTGAAGGTGTGTGGGATCCTGGGCCCTTGTTCCACCTGTCTGCCTGAGTTGCCTTTTACAGTGTGCAGGGAATATGATGACAGTATTCATCCAGTCTGCCTGCAGAGTGTGACACAAGCCATACTCTAAAATATCCTGTCTGTAACGGTGAAGAAGTCTCATGATACTGTAAATAGAATCTGAAATCCCCCGTTTGAAATCACAGTATTGTTCACCAGAGTCTGTTGAAAGAGATAAAGCATTGAAAAATGTAAATTTGAGCCATCCTTGTGATCACAGAGGCAGATTAAGCAAGACCAGTAAGAAAAGATAGAGATAGATCACCAGTTGGGAGAGAGAAGACAGTCTAATAGTAATAATGATAATTTTACTTCACCATCAGGCATATCTTACAATGTGGGATACAGAAGACTTAGGAACCATATACTTATAAAGTAGAGAACACACTAAGTCATTACATTGCAAGGCCTTACTGCAAGTTATGGAAAAGTCTTATGTATTCCACATGTGCACAGCTGTTGTGGCACTGCATATAACTCAAAGACACTTGTGGTAATACTTAAAAGTAATACATGTTAAAATGATCAAGTAATATTTCCCCTCACACTCACAACCTGCAGGGAACAATCACTCCTACTAGTTTATAAAGTTAGTTTTACACCTGGCAAGGCTTTGCAGGCAATGAGGTTCTTCAGTAGTATTCATTATGTATTAATTCCCATTCAGTATTTGCCAGGTAGGATCTCCAAGTGCTCTTGTGAATCCTTTCCCATCTCTAGCCTAGAATCACTTCTTGCTTAGTCCCTCACAAGTTTATAAGTAGATACTACAGGCAATAGTGTTCTCTAATAGTACATCCAGTGATTGCCAGGCAGGGTCTGCAAGTGCTCTTGTGAACCTCAACCATGCTCTCCTATCCCTAGCCAGAAAAGTCACCAAGTCCTCTACAAGTTTATGAGTAAATACTGTGTTCTTTAATAATACATCCAGTGATTGTCAGGCAAGGTCTCTGAGTTCCCTTGTAAACCCTAACCATGCTCTCTTATCTCAAGCCAGAAAAGTCAGTTGTCACCAAGTCTGTAATAACATGAGGCATAATCACTGAATATTGTTATAATTCATGAATGGCCCCTGCAGAACACACCAGCAGCACAGCATTGTCATTGGTCACTAGGTGTGTTCAGGTTCCTAGTAATAGTGACTCACAACACAGGTGACTGACACAGGGAGGTGAGCTGGCTGGCACCTGCCCTTGATACAGAGGTATTGAGTTGTTTTCACCCAGACACACTGACTCAGACAGGACCAAGAAGAAATGAGGAGACTAGAAGACCAGTTGTTTGGCAGCTCTTGATAGATAGATAGATTGATTATGGATGGATAGATAGACAAAGACAGATAGCTGGATGGATAGGTAGGTAGGTAGGTATGTAGTTAGGTAAATAGATACTAGATAGATTGATCTATTGATAGTTAGGTAATTAGCTATGTAAATTGATAAATACATAAAGAGATAGATTGCCTGAATATATATATATATATATATATATATATATATATATATATATATATATATATATATATATATATATATATATATATATATATATATATATATATATATATATATATATATATATATATATATATATATATATTGCTAAGTAGATAGATTAATAGATAAAAAATAGAAAGGTCATTATATCGACCACAATTTACAGTATAAAATATTGATGAAACAGGACATGAGAAATACAACAAGAGAAAAAAAGAAAAAAAAAAATAATAATCCATTGCCAAAATATCTAGATAATACAGGTGCAGTCCTGTGTCAATTTAGCAATATTGGGGAGTGCAATTCAGACTCCAAGGTTGGTATTGTATCATTGGAAATTCAATAGACACAGGTGGACGTGAAATTCTCATGATTGTGATGGTGGTGGTGGTGGTGGTGGTGGTAAAATGGAAGAGGTAACTAAAGAACTCTCTTTGATCTATAGTACTCTCTCTCTCTCTCTCTCTCTCTCTCTCTCTCTCTCTCTCTCTCTCTCTCTCTCTCTCTCTCTCTCTCTCTCTCTCTCTCTCTCTCTCTCTCTCTCTCTCTCTCTCTCAGTCACACGCACTTCTTTTTCTTTCCTTCCACACACACACACACACACACACACACACACACACACACACACACACACACACACACACACACACACACACACACACACACACACACACACACACACACTTTCCTTTTCCTTTCCTTTCCTCCTCCTTTCCTTTCTTTACAACTCTTCAAAAACAGTTTTCCACCCATTACATATATTTCTCTCTCTCTCTCTCTCTCTCTCTCTCTCTCTCTCTCTCTCTCTCTCTCTCTCTCTCTCTCTCTCTCTCTCTCTCTCTCTCTCTGCTGCAGTGGGTGGCTGCCAGTTATCGATTAGCCGACAAAGAGGAGGAGGAGGAGGAGGAGGAGGAAGGGAGAGGAGGAATGTGGTGGTGATGGTGGTGGTGGTGGCGGCTGAGGTTTGCATTATCTTGAATCAGTCTATCTATGAGTCTCTCTCTCTCTCTCTCTCTCTCTCTCTCTCTCTCTCTCTCTCTCTCTCTCTCTCTCTCTCTCTCTCTCTCTCTCTCTCTCTCAGAACTGGTAAAACAGGGAGTTTTTTTTTAGTTTCGATGGCCTTGAAGTGTGTGTGTGTGTGTGTGTGTGTGTGTGTGTGTGTGTGTGTGTGTGTGTGTGTGTGTACTTGAAAATCTACACCTTTTACGCAGAAAGAAAAAAAAAAGAAAGAAAGGTAGATACGAATGAGAGAGAGAGAGAGAGAGAGAGAGAGAGAGAGAGAGAGAGAGAGAGAGAGAGAGAGAGAGAGAGAGAGAGAGAGAGAGAGAGAGGGAAAGACAAAGGAGAACGAGAATTGGGAGAAAAGAATAAAAGGTATTGAATGTCTGCTGATAAAGAGAAAAGAGAGAAAGAAAGAAAGAAAGAAAGTAAAGAAGAAAGTGTGTGTGTGTGTGTGTGTGTGTGTTTAGCCATCTCTCCTCTCAGTAATGGCTATATTTGGAAACCTCACATGTACGTAGAAGAACTGGGTCACTACCGCCTGGAATATTTTAATGAGCTAACCTGAATTGTGAGTTAATAAAAGGAGAAGGAAAAATGAGATGAAATATTAATTGTGTTAGGTTACGCTATCGTTAAATCGTGTTAGAATATAAATGTATGTTAGTGAGAGAGAGAGAGAGAGAGAGAGAGAGAGAGAGAGAGAGAGAGAGAGAGAGAGAGAGAGAGAGAGAGAGAGAGAGAGAGAGAGAGAGTTAGGGTTAGATAAGTTTCAGTAGTGGTGGAGGAGAGAGAGAGAGAGAGAGAGAGAGAGAGAGAGAGAGATATCGGTAAGGCAAAGAGGCAGCAACGTGTCCTATCTCTATAACAGTCTACCTTATTCTGATCCTCCAGAGAGAGAGAGAGAGAGAGAGAGAGAGAGAGAGAGAGAGAAAATATATCGAGTTACCTCACAAAACTTATTTTGTCCTCCCCTTTTGAAACTTATCGTAAAAAGGAATGGAAGAAAGAAAGATAGAAAGAATAAAAAAAAAAAGAAGAGGGAAGGGAAGGAAGGGAGTCCAGGAGAAGTTTGGTATCTGTGAAGTGTGTCAGACAAACAGGGGGAAGGGGTGGTGGTATCTGTCTGTCTGTGCGTGTGTAGGTGTGCGTGAGTGTGTGTGTGTTTGCGTGCGTGTGTGAGTCATCCTTGGTGGCGGTGGTGGTGGTAGTGGTAGTAAGGGAGAAGGGTTGGAATAGTAGTAGTAGTAGTAGTAGTAGTAGTAGTAGTAGTAATTGTAGTAGGAAGAGTACAGTAGCAGCAGTAGTAGTAGTAGTAGTAGTAGTAGTAGTAGTAGTAGTAGTAGTAGTAGTAGTAAGAGAAGGAAGAGGAGAAAGAAGAGTTTTTATAATGATACTTTTAATTAAGATGTGTAGTACTCTTTCATGTGAGAGAGAGAGAGAGAGAGAGAGAGAGAGAGAGAGAGAGAGAGAGAGAGAGAGAGAGAGAGAGAGAGAGAGAGAGAGAGAGACGGGTCAATGTTTAGACAGGTGAGAGTCAGGTGAGAGTTGCGACATTTTCTTTAAGTTGAGGGAACACTGACAATCTTTTCCTTGTTCCCGTTCGCTTCATTATTATTATTATTATTATTATTATTATTATTGTGGACCATTCCCCCCTGAACTTAATCACATAATCGTACTCTTATTCATTATTTCATTACTTGTGTAACATTCTTATTATTATTCCCTTTTGTTTTCATATGAAGTGACTTATTTGCTTATCGACATTTTTCGTGACGTGTTCTCCTGTGTAATGTAGTCACCTGGATTTCCTCTGGTGCAATATGCTATAGGTACACTAATTACATGTTCTCAGGTATAATATATTGTCACCGGCATTCCCTTTGGTGTGTTGTACTGCAGGTTCAATTTCACAGGTGTAGTTTACGTATGCATCTCATTAGTACGGTTTTTTTTTTCCCAGGTGCAATACAGGTAGCAATATTCATGTGCTCTGTTATGTAGGTTTGCAATATACGTGTATGGATATTTTCTTGGGTATAATAATTCTCTCTCTCTCTCTCTCTCTCTCTCTCTCTCTCTCTCTCTCTCTCTCTCTCTCTCTCTCTCTCTCTCTCTCTCTCTCTCTCTCTCAGGGGTAACTTTTGCACATTTCTCTCAGTATTGGTACAATTCACTCAGGTAGTAAGTTAATTTTCCAGGTGCAGGGGGTTTACTTTCATTTCTTCTCTCTCTCAGGTGTAAATAGGTACGTAATATTGGTTCATTTTTCTCAGGTGTAAGGGAAATTTTCTCTGATTCAACAAAGGTACATTTCACTCTGGTACAATATAAGTTCGCTTTTTTAGGTGCATTAGGTTTTTTTTTCATTCTCTCTCTCTGTCAGGTGTAAATAGGTACGTAATATTGACACATTTTTCTCAGATGTAAGGTAAATTTTCTGGTTCAAAACATGTACATTTCTTTCTGGTACAATATAGACTCGTTTTCTTAGGTACAATACAGCTACATTTCCTCAGATGCAGTGTAGGTAAATTTTCTCAGATTCAACACAAGTTTCCTTAGGAGCAAAATTCTCTCAGGTGGTGTTCAGGTGTTTAAAATGTTCTCAGGTGTACTGCAGCTGCGTGAACATTTAAATTATTCATCTTATTTACTCAGTCTTTTATTTTGCTCCTTTTTTTTTCTCCTTTTCATCGTATTGACTGGAATATTTGTTCATTATCAGTTACTTATTATCTAATGTTCACTTTCCTGCTATCACTTGTTTATTTTCTCACCACAAATATGTACTCGGTTCTTTTCGTCTCGTATGGAATGCAAATTTTTAGCTTATTTACTGTTTGCTGACACACTGTCTAAAAAGTGTTTCAGTCGTGGGGAGGGAATGGTAATTGTGGAGGTAGCAGTTCTAGTAGTGGTGGTGGTTGTAGTTGTAGTAGTAGTAATAGTGTCTTCTATAAATAATGGTTCTTGTTACTACTATTGCTGTATTATATAAGTTACTACTACTACTACTACTACTACTACTACTACTACTACTACTACTACTACTACTACTACTACTACTACTACTACCGCCACCACTCCTCTAATTCGTGTTTCAACAATCCAGATACGTATACTCTAAAATCAATAAAAATAAAAAAAATAATAATAATGTATTTACGTACGATAATAAAGCATGAACCGGACAGTGTTTATAAAGAAATTGTGCTGCTTAATTCATAATTTTCCTGGAATATTTTAAACTCTCACATTTCACCATCATTTTCCTTCCTATGTGTGTGTGTGTGTGTGTGTGTGTGTGTGTGTGTGTGTGTGTGTGTGTGTAAGTTGTGATGAATTGTGTAAGTGTTTGGTGTGGAACGTTGTGGCAGGAGTAAGAGATGGATTTCTCTCACTTTAAATCTCTCTCTCTCTCTCTCTCTCTCTCTCTCTCTCTCTCTCTCTCTCTCTCTCTCTCTCTTTCTCTCTCATTCACTTAACTCTATCTCTCTCTCTCTCTCTCTCTCTCTCTCTCTCTCTCTCTCTCTCTCTCTCTCTCTCTCTCTCTCTCATGGGGTAAATCAATGGTGAGAGAGAGAGAGAGAGAGAGAGAGAGAGAGAGAGAGAGAGAGAGATAATATATTTACCCATAATCGACCTTCACACGCCTTATCACACACACACACACACACACACACACACACACACACACACACACACACACACACACACACACACACACACATTTGCACGCCGTAAATTGTTAGACCTCATTCGTGTTACATTATCATATTTCTCTTTTATTTTTCTCTCTCCTCCTCCTCCTCATCCTTGTCTTCTTATTATTTTTCCTTCTTTTCTTGTTATTATTATTATTATTATTATTATTATTATTATTATTATTATTATTATTATTATTATGTTTCATTCTGCGTCCTCCTCCTCCTCCTCCTCCTCTTTTCGTTTCGTATATTCATTTATTAGACAGATGGACATACAGACAGACAGTGCAGGCTTACAAACATGAAGGAAAACTCTATACGTTTCTTGGTACTGGTCAGGGCAGGAGGCAGGACCAAATGGGCAGGACAATACATGCTGGCAAGACTTCGATAGGCAGGATTGAGTCGAGATCTTGGACACGCAAACCTGAATACACTTTACAGATTTAGAGCCACATAGATTCAATACCTACTTATCTATTTATGTGCCTCTGTTGTGAATTGATATATACACCTTTACAATCTCATTATCTACCTACTTATCGACTTGCGCAATTCTGAACACACTAGTTTAACAATCACTCAATATCAATACATACTCTAGGTATTTTACAGCCAGTCAGTACAGATTCATAATCACTCAGTAACTAGTATTTACCCATCTATACAATCCTGAACACACTTTACATATTACAATCACAATATAATCTACTTGCCTACTTAATAATATGTTTACAGTGAGCTATTACGCTTTCACTATTACTTAATGTCCATAGTTACTTAGCTATCTACGTATTTCTACATTGCGCCATTACATTTTTACAATCTCTACGAGTCTGACGTGGGAACGATGCTTAACTACAATTGCTGATATTCGAGAAGTCATGTTCTTTTACATTTCCTTTGCAACTTTAATTATGTCAGTTTTACTACATATATTACATTGGATACAGCTGCAGCACCACAGCACATTTGCTGGAGTGAGTTGAAAAGGAAAACAAAAGAGAAAGATCAGCTGAAATCTTTCGCCGCGCACAGCAAACCACAAGCCATCTGTGCGGGTAGCCAAGTTGCAGCAGTGAGCCGCTGCTGTGTTTGCACATACACGGCTGGAAATAGTATATCGTGTGGCTCGTGCAGACATTACTATTGCCTCCACGTGACTTCCTGGCAACTTCCTGACTCCTTTAGTGGACGTTCCTCTCGCTGTTGGTGTTTGATGGTGAGGGAATGAGGCAGTAGTGCGGAGGACGTGCGTGTGTGTGTGTGTGTGTGCGCGCTAAGGTGTCGGCGGCAGGAGGCACGAGTCACATCACCCCGCAAGAGTGACCCACGCCCATCTAGATGCCCCTGATGCCATGAACTGTATTAACGCGACGCCCACGTCCAGTCGTTGTCGCCCACCGCCGGGCCCGCGCCGCAGTTTAACCTACATGACGCCCGTGGCCAGACAGCTGGGCGGCATGGCGTGAAGGGGGCGGTCCCGTGGCACCGTGACCACGACGATCAAATACCACCCCGCCATGAGTCACGGCGAGTCGTGTGCGGGTGTGGTAGCCTCGGGCGTGGGTGGCGTGGTGGGCCACAAGAAGCTGCGGCGCAAGAGGAAGGAGCTGGACGCACTGGTGGCGGAGGACAAGGTGCGCCGTAAGCCCGCCACGTCGTCCCACCACGACCTTCTGCGCTCAGACTCAGAGGACCCTGAGGGGGACTTCTCGGGCGTGGCGGTGCTGGGTAAGCAGATGATGGGCGGGCGTGGCGGCTTGTGGGCGTGTCTGCCGGGCGCCTGCACGCTGCTGCTGTTGCTCACCACTCTGGTGGGTGTAGCGGCGGCCTTCCGCCTGCTCATGCTCACCAGAAGGGACCTGGACGCGCTGCACGCCAGGATCAGCTCAGGTACCCGAGGGTTTCTAGTGTGACAGACGCAGAGGTGGTGAAGTGCACCACGTGTTGACAGTATGTAGTGCTACAGGTACAGAGATGATGATGTGTGACAGGTATATAGGTGTTGTAATCTGGCAGGTACAGAGGTCTCGTAGTGTGGCAGGCATTGTAATCTTGTAGTACAGCAGGTATTGAGGTTTGTAGTGTGACAGGAGCAGAGGTGTTGTAGTGTGGCAGGCATTGGTCTTGTAGTACAGCGGATATTGGGGTGTTGTAGTGTGACGTGTACAGGGCTTAGTGTGACAGGTACCTTTGTACAGACAAGTGTTTCGTAGACATACCAGTATTTACTGTACTACTAATTTTACCATATATATGTGCAGTCATTTCATATGTAAGGTATGACTGTTATTATGTAATCTTTTTCCCTCTTTCTTCATTCTTTATTACTGTCCTTTTAGCAGTAAGCGTGTAATTACACTTTATAATCTCTGCCCTCTGTTTGCACCTAACAACTCATTAAGACATTACTTCCAGGGAACAATGATAAACTTTATGCATGGGTGGAGCCTAAGACTTTGGCACCCAATAAAAAAATATGAATAAAATTAAGTATCTTGCTGGTGTGAAATAATCCATATATTGTTTAATTCTTCTAAACTTCTCTTCCTCTCCCCACAGTTGAAGCGAGCAGCTCAGAGCTCCCCGCCAAGTTCCACCAGTCCCATGTGCGGCTTCAGGAGTTGGAAAAGAACCAGAGTGCTCTGTGGGCAGCCGTCACTCAGCTCACCTCCTCCCTGGACGCCGTCACCAAGAGGGTACAAGTGACCAGCCTTTTAGTAATGTTTCTTGAATTGATGACTTTATTCACTATGCTAATTAAAAAGGAAAGGTGGTGAGGTAGATGGGGAGAAACCTTCATTCCTACTATCCTGCATCTCCTACTTTGCATTCTCATAAAAACCATGCTGCTATTTGCTCTAGTGTGGGGCTGACAGTTTGATAATGTCATATGTTACTGAGTTAACAAAGAGGAGAGATGGTAAGGTGGATCTCTCTCTCTCTCTCTCTCTCTCTCTCTCTCTCTCTCTCTCTCTCTCTCTCTCTCTCTCTCTCTCTCTCTCTCTCTCTCTCTCTCTCTCTCTCTCTCTCTCTCTCTCTCTCTCTCTCTCTCTCTCTCTCTCTCTCTCTCTCTCTCTCTCTCTCTCTCTCTCTCTCTCTCTCTCTCTCTCTCTCTCTCTCTGAACCCCCTACACACTGCACACCACATTTGAACACTCCCAGTAAAGCCTGAGTGCCTCACAGGTGGACCTTCTGGAGGGTGGAGTGAAGGGCATCGAGAATTCCCTCAACACCTCACCTCAGCTGTCTTCACTTCCCAAGGATGTGGCAGCACTTCAGGGATCTGTAGCAACCTTCGGCTCCTCTCTCACGGTATGACACACACACACACACACACACACACACACACACACACACACACACACACAGTCTAAGTCTACAATTGTGAGGATACAGAGAGGTTGGATGCTTGAAAAGGCCACAAGAAAATGCTTTATACACTACAGCTTCATAAATACTCACACACATGCACACACTTCTTCATGCACCTCCATTGTGACACAGTAGTTGTATGAGCATTTAATGTGCAATGTGCTTTTTAATACAAGATGTGTGAACAGTTTACTAGAAGACACCCATGAGGCTAATTTAGTTTTGATCACCTTAGGATGCCCAGTCATCGCTGGAGGAGATCAAGAAGGAGCATGACAAGCTGACGGTGGATGTGAGGGAGGCAGCCAACACCATTGAGAAGCTCAGGGTGAGGCTCACACTTACTATACTAAGGAATACTCAAGTATTTCTTCAGGATATTTCTTTTATCATTATTATTATTTTCTTTATTTTTAATTTTATTTATTTATTTGTTTTTGTATTTAAAAGGGACACTGGCATAGGGCGACAAAAATTAACAAAAAAAGGCCCACTGAAGGGGCCAGTTCTTATAGATTGTTGTCAAAATGTAAGAGAAGTCTTGCATTGGACCACCACTAAAGAAAATACAGTTGCAGATACATTATGAGACCCCAAAATATAAGCCCTTGGAGCACTAGAACCAGCCCCAGCCAGCCCAATGATGTCAAGTGTATTTTAGGCCCCAAATTTTTGCCAGACTGGAGTTGTGATCTGAACCATATTCTGAAACATCTCTGTGCTGCACCTCCACTACATTCAAATGAGTCGAGGTGAAACTACACAGGTTTTTAGGGATGCTTGTATGCTTCTAGTGACAGATTATCAAGATTTCTACACTATTAACAGGAGAAACACTTGAGAACCTGGCTAATTGTCTCTGTAGCCTTGGAAAATAGTCATTGTTAGAGAACAAAGCATTTCTGAATACAGGCTGTGACAGAACAGGCACCAGTTCTCTCTGCCTTGTCCAGTACAGCCATTCAGGTCTTGCTCTTGCTATAGTTCTTCAATTCTTCATTGGACTGTTGCAGGAGGACATCTCTGTGCTACAAAACCAGACAGTGATGGAGCACAGTGGTGGCAGAGGGTCACCTGCCACGCTCGGGGAGAGTGTGGTAGCTCTGAAGGAAAAGATGGATTCCCTCACCTCTGCTATCACCTCCATCAATGCCTCCTTCAACCAGCAGGCCACTGACACCTCACTCACCAACCACAGGCTTCAGGTGGGTGGCTTCTCTAATCACACTCAATCATTTTGCATCTTTTTCCTCTTCATATTATGGAAAATCATTACCAGCCATGCGTCAGATCTGGATCTATCTTTTCTAACCCTTTCTATTTTTTCTTATGGATCTTTTTTCTTTTTGCACTTCCTAACATCTGGAGATTTGTCAAGCACCAAGCAGTCACAGTGGACTTGTTCCATCTAAAACATCACCATCATGTCTGACTCACCAAGCTCCCTTTCTTCAGAGTCTTGAGGAGGCCAGCACCAATGTCAGTGCCAACCTGAGCCAGCGAGTGTCATCCCTGGAGGCATGGCACAGCTTGGTGACCCCAGACCTGCCGTCACACATTACGAATCTGAGCACTACAGTTGCCTCGCTGCAGGACGCATCCCTCCTCCAATCACATGCTGTGCATAATCTTACCCAGGTCAGTTCTTATCCTTTCTCACACATGTTAGGAAATAAAAGCAGATATATATTTTAGGTTCTCCATTATAGTTGTAGATGAATGGAATAGACTCACCAATCAAGTTGTTAGTGTCTAGTCATTTAAAGGAAGATTAGACAAACTTATGGATGAGGATGATAGTGGAAATAGCGAGACGTGTTTCATACAGGGACTGCCACGTGTAGGCATGATGCCTCTTGCAGGTTCCCTTATTTTCTTATGTACTTATGGTCTTGTGTATACTAAGGGGACATCACCTGTAGAGGGATGGCCAAGACAAGGCATCCATACACATACACTCACACTAACAGTCCATGACACACAGCCTCTCAGTCTTAAGGTGACTTATTGTGTTGTTGGCTTGCAGAGTATGGATGTTGTTAAAGGTGTGGAGAAGCGGTTAGAGGGCAGCCAGGTGCAGCTGGCCAGCAGTGTGAGTGAACTCAAGCAGCAGCTACAGAAGGTGAGACACACACACACTTATTGTTTTTTTATGTAAGAGGATTACTGGCCAAGGGCAACAAAATGTATTTAAAAAAGCCCACTGAAGTGCCAGTCACAGTAGTGTGTGGTGATGGTGCAAGGTTGTGGTGTGGCAGATGATGAAGACTGTGCATTCCAGGTGGAGAAGACTGTGACCACTATAAAGGCAGCAGCAGCAGCAGCCACCACCCAGGCCCCTGCTGCACCCCCCACCAAACACACAGCCACCTCCAGAGACTGACAGGAGCCCAGTGAGTCATGAGTGTTACCAGATATACGAGTTGTACCTTTTGTTGTATCACATTTAATTACATTGTAGACTAAGTGCAGCTTGAACCACTCAAAATAGCCTGTACTTCATTAGTCTTATTTAGAGCAGTCATTTTCACCTCTGTTGTTGCAGCTCACCTCCGTCGGATACGGAGGTAAGAGAAGAGCAGGAGGTCACAGCCGACTGACCATCTCATGTGCCAAGAAGACCCTGTACTAGTCCTCTACCCTCAGCAGACCCCTCACTGTGTGTCCCTCTGCTCCTGGGAGTGTGTGAGTCAGTGCGTCCGTGTGTCGGCCTTGTGAGTGAGTGGTGGGAAGCAACAAGGCAAGTCACTGCAAATTGAAAGGAAGCACACAGGTGGAGAACTAAGTTGGACATCCGTTTAAGTCTTTCTCAAGTTGAAGGTGGAATTCTACAGAGTGATTTAAGTCATTTCTTGGCCACATAGTGAAGCATAATTCTGTATATTGAAGGTTTAAGCATTTTATATATATTATACTGATTTTTTGCTTGTTCATGTTGCTATCTATAGAGCTTTAAGATGTTTACAAGCCTTTTTAAGTCATAGTGTTTGTGTGAGTGTGAAGAAAAAAGAGAGAGAGTGTGTGTAAGTGAGAAATAGTATTAAATATAAAATTGCACACAAAATGACCACAAACCTTTTAATATTTTAGTCAATTGGTGTGCCAGAGATAGTTTCCATGACATTTTATCTTTTCTATTTATTGGATCAGCTCATAATATTGAATTTGTACCAAGAAAATCTCCCTTGAAAGCACCCAGCATGTTGTGATCCATTCTCCATTTGTAAGGTGGTCTTGGGAGGTGACTTGTGTATCTGAGTGAGCCTGTGGTGTAGCATTGTGTGGCTGCCATATGTTGGGAATTTAGCTCTCTTAATTATTCAGGTAGATATGCAAACATTTATTCAGCATCATTATTTAGAGTAGTAGTAAATATGCCAAAGTTTGATAGATGCATAAGAGATTTGGGGACTTGAATGTGAGGGTGAACTTGTGAGGTGGGAATGGAATTATTGGTAAAGACAGGAACACTTGAGAGATTGCTATAACATCATTCTGTTTTGGAGTTTGGTGCAAGATTATTATTACATCTTTGTACATTGGAGTTTGAAGCCATTACATTCCAGTTGAGGGCAAAATATAAGTCACAGAGGTGCTTTAGTATTCCGAAATACTCTCAAAACATTCCAAGCTTTCAGTTTTGTCTAGAAGCATTTTGAGAAGGAAACGTCAAGATTTGCCTCACTAACTTGTATCATTGGTGAAACATTCCAAGCCTCTAGTTTTATTTATAAGAGAAGCTTTGAGGAGGAAGTAGCAGGGTTTGTGTTGCAAAGGACTCTATTTTACTAATGCTGTCTTTGAAGAGAGAAGAGAGAGTCAGAGGTGCTTCAAAATAATTTCAAAACATTCCAAACCTTTAGTTTTGTCTGCAGGAGGAACATGGTGAGAAGAAAAGGACTTGGCTTTGCTGATGTGTGTATTTGGAGAGAGAGAGAGAGAGAGAGAGAGAGAGAGAGAGAGAGAGAGAAATAGGAGAGCAGGTCTATCCTATCTTCCTCCTCTGGCATGATACTGTTGTGAGGATCGCTGTTGGTGAGAGGTAGTGGGAGCATAACATTAGTTTTGTCCAATGCTCAGTTAGAGATTCAAACCCAAGGAGATTCTAGGTTCCACTGGGCTGAAATTATTCCTCTCCTGTAGTGTTTAGTGTTGAGAATATCATTATTGTTTTCCCATTACTTTGTTGCTCAGTAGTGTCAAAGGCTTATAGTCAGGAATACAACAGATACAGAGGAATGTTATAGTTATTAACTGTATAGTGAAAGTATTTTTAGTAATTTGAGGCTACACCATTCATTATTTTGGAGGTCATTAGTATGGAGGACTCTTGAGGCATTTTTGATAGTGGCACAAGAACATTTAATCGTGATTTTTAAGCTCCATCCTCAAACTTTGAAAAAAGGACAACCTTGTTCCTGTGGATTTGTCTTGGTAGGGAGTTTGATGGAAATGGAGGAGACAGAGGTTTAAGAAATTTGATAAAACGTTCTTGTGCTACTAGAAGAGACTCCTATATAGTCATAAAACATCACATTTAGCAAGATTCATTTCACAGTGAAGTATTTCGTAGCCATCGTGCACCTTGTTGTCAGCCCAGCACATCCTTGTCTCCTCACGCCCCTCCTCATCCCTCTCTGGAAACACAGTTGATAGATTAACTTTATATAGATAAGACAAGTGAGTGGAGTGTGAGAGCTAGAGGAACACTGGGTGAAGCAGGAATTTGTCTGTAATGTTTTGGCTGTTGTCTCCTCCAGTTTTTTTTTTTTACTCTGAGGAAATTAACAGCCTAGATCTAGAGGACAAGGCCATTATTATCAACTGAACTATTCCCCAAAGAACCTTGTGGGGTAAAAATTTGCACCACTTGTGTAGAACCTCATAGCAATTATTCTTTATGAATCATGAATGACTAGAAGGTTTAGTTGATATCTGGTCCTAAGGTATTCCTGGTTCATTCCTTGTTGCTTCTCACCTCCACCTTTCCCACACTTCATGTGAACAACTCCAGACTCGGCTCATGTAAAGCTGATTCATCACTTCCCAAGCTCTTTTCACTCACACGAATAATGGGATTGCATGAAGGTTGGACACCCTTGCTACACTAGGGGCTGTGTTAGGTTAGGTTACCCTACATCACTTTTTTTCATTTTACCTTGCCTTATATTATCTTACTGTAGCTCCCTTTTCTTACCTTATCTCACATTATCTTACATCTTACCTCACCTTACCTTGTATTACTTTATCCCACCTCACTTAATCTTACTTTCTGTAACCTTACTTGACCTAATCCAACATTACAATAACCTAACCTATTCTGACCATAACTTACCTTCCCCAGTCTATCCTAACCCAACCCAACCCCCCGGTATAGTCATCCTTATAATGAATATGCAATAATCCTGAAGGCAGTGCATTGTCAAGAGTAACTTAGTGAATAGCATAGTTGTCTCAAAATGGATCAAAGGGAGGAGTTATCATCTTGCTATCTTTTGTGGGAACCAGCATGTGTGTGTGTCTGCCTTGTGTTGTAAAGCCAAACTGATGGAACATTCCTGATCTTGCCATAACATGTGCCATAGGAAGACTGGTAGGCTCTTATGATGAAACAACACATTCCCTGAAGAACTGCATTTGAGTGGAAAACAGTAGCACTTATTCTGAAACTCTAGTGATTATTCCTATAGACTGTGAATGGGAGAAGGGGAAAGACTGAGTTGATAATTTGACCTTTCACCATTTTTGTTTGAGGAAGATGGACATGGGACATTGTTGAGTAGAATATTATAGCAACTTACTCAGAAACTCTTACAGTGAATATTCCTTAAAAATTGTGAATGAGAAGATTGAGTTGATCTGACTTTTCAACTTCTTTGCTTGAGGAAGATGGACATCAGACCTTGTTGAATAGAATATAGCAACTTACTCAGAAACTTGTAAGGGGTGAATATTCCTCACAGATTGTGAATGAGAAATGGAAAGATTGAGTTGATCTGACCTTTCAACATTTTTGCTTTAGGAAGAATGTGGGACTTAGTTGAGTAGAATATTATAGCAACTTACTCAAAAAGGTGAATATTCCTTACAAATTGTGAGTAGAACTTGATAATCTTATAACTTGATAATCTGATCTTTCATTATTTTTGCTCTAGGAAGAACATGGGACCTTGTTAAGTAGAATATTATAGCAACTTACAGAAACTCAAAAGGATGAATATTCCTTACAAATTGTGAGTAGAAGGGGAAAGGTAATTTGATAATCTAACCCATCTAAACTTTTCACTAAGATGATGGTATGTGAAGCAGACCAACACGTGCAGTCTTGTGTGGAGCCTTTCAAAATATTGATCCCGGTGGTGGTGATGACGATGTGGTGGTGGTGATTTTCCTGTATAGTTTTGTGTGCGTTGGTCATAACTATATTTGCTCAATACTGTTTGTTTTGCCATTTATATTAATACTGCAGAGTTTAATGACTATTATAATGATAAAGGATTTGATAGTAAGTTTTGAAGAGTTTACCTAAATCTGTAATGTATAGATTATTATTATCATTGATGTACATGTTCATAATAATTTTATATATACATTAATATAATTCACTATCTTTTATCACAAATGGAGCCAAAGTGTGATGAAGTAACACTTAATACAAACATACACTTCTGATTCATTAATTTTTTACCTCATAATGAGTATGAACAAGAAAAATCGACACAATATAAATAAGAACAAAAGAAAATGCTATTGAAGTTATAACTGACATTAACTTTGAAGTCTAATTATCCTTTGTCATGCAGCTAAATAGTGACACAATGGTATTCAAGAGCAACATATATTTTTATAGCATTCTCAAATAGAAACACTTTGTTATGTTGACCATCATACTTTAGCGTCACAGAGGTGAGGAGGAACCATGATGTTCACTGGTGTTTGTTTGGTGTGAGTGTTACGTCACCACTTTTGCTCCCTGTTGGATATTGTAGTTTAATGTAAAGTGTCAACTATAGTCTTGTAACCTTGAGAAAACTTTGCCACTATGTCCAGGCAGTGTGTACATGTGTGTGTGTGTGTGTGTGTGTGTATTTTGCCAAATTATTCTTATCTACTTGAATGATTACCAAATTGAGTCAAGCTTTTTGTGTTCTGTTGTTGTGTTGTTTTATTTTGTATGGGTGTTTTTATGTGCTTTTTTTTTTTTTTCTGGCTCATTCAGTTCCTCCTGTGTTCCATGAGATCTTCCTTCATTTTTAAGTTTTCAGTCTCACCATCATTGTCTCAAGCTTCTTGCCTGTTTTCGTTCTTCCTTCACTGCTGCTTGTTGCTCTGGTTAATGTCTGTGGTTCTTTAACCTTGAATGTTCCTTGGATTTCTTTCCCACTCCTTATTCTGTTCCGTGTTCTTTTTTATTTCATCATTTCGGTGTGAGTGAGTGAGTGAGTGCACACCTCATGTCACACAGTGAGTGGAAGTGTTCCTCCCCAAGTGATGAGTGGTGATGAGTTGTGTCAGAATAGGATGGCAGGACAGAAGGTCTGTTTTGCAGGTCAAGTTGGCCTTGTTGTCCCAAGTCGGGATGAAAGAATCATTACTTCTACACATTAAGGTGCATTTCATGATGGCTTAAGGCTACTGAACCATCTCTATCTGATACTGTGTTCCCTCCAAAGACTCCCTCCAGGGGGTGACCACAACAGGTAAGTGTACTGTTGTCTGCTGTCTGTCCCATGCTTTGTATACTCTTCCTCTCAGCCCCCCTTGTCCCTCTGCTCCACAGCCTCTCTCTCCCTCTTCCCCTCCCTCTCTGCCTATATTCTGATGGTCTAACTCTGTATGCCTCTGTCACTCCCTCACTGTGTGGATGTTTCCTGTGAATTTGATGAACTATATGAATAAGCAAATATTGTTATCTATCTGTCCATATTTTATCGAATGCAAAGCATCTTTCTCATAATAATTGAGTATTATTTCTTTGGCCATCATGAGGTGCACTGTAATTGTGGGTTTGTCCTTTCCTGGAGTGTGTTGCACTCTATCAGTCACAATACATTACACTAACCATTTCTAAGTCAACATTTTTTTTTTTTTCTTACATTAGGAATGTAGGCAATTTCTAAGTCATATTTTTTCTTGTTTACATAGGAATATCTAAGTTATTATTGCTTGGGCACTTTACATTGTCAAAGATGAGCTTTTAAAAATAATGATGTAAAGGTGAGCAAGGCTGTATAGAGCCTTTCAAAATGATAATGATGTGCGGTGACTGTTGCACTCACATCAAGGTGTTGATGGTGAAAGTTGAGATTGAACGTGCTTGTTGAAAGGAACAGTGGACAGCAAGAAATGTATTGCTTGTTCATACATTTACATCAGTGGCAGCAGCTTTCTTTGATCCTGTCTGTACATTCCATATATTCCTGAGCCACTGTTCTTGAGTCACACTGTGAGACTTTTTGATGATACATTGCTTGATTGAGAAGAACCATCCAGATCGTCTTTGCAAGTTTTGTCTTAGCTTTGATGTTCAATATTTCAGTGCTTACAAAAGTAGACATTTGTAAGTATTTTATTGTATGTGTAGTGTATAGAATCAATTGCAGATAATGCTTCTTTTTTAATGTAGTTTTAGTGTTTTCACTTGCTAGAGAAAAAATGAGTTAGAACTATTTCTTCCCTCACACATTCATGGAAGAGGCATGTAGAGAGAGTTACTTCAGTGGCAATAAAGTCTATATATTGTTATTGCCATTACATTTTCAGTGATACTCATTTCCTTTCATTGTATCCCAGTCTGTGGTTCTGTTCTGGTAGGCATTCACTTTTCAGTAGCTTGCAGGACACCCATCTCATGCAGAGGAGTGAGGAAGTGCAATCATGTCAAACAATTCGGTGACAAGCCAGGGAAGGTCCTCTTCATTCCGGTTACTGGTTCATGCTGTTGTGGAGGCATGTATGGTATTCATGCATATTTTTCTACATTCACACATGTATATCAAGATCACCTTCTGTGATGTTTGAAAGAACTTTATGAGTAATGATAAGTTGTGCATTAAAATCCTAATGAGAAAACTGGTGTCACATTGTGCAAAATCCTTTACATGGACATTTTTTGTTAATGAAAAAGTGGTAAGGAGTGTGGTATGCAGGGAGTGGTTTTGATTGTAAAACATAGAGTCTGAAAAACCAAGAAATTACTTGGGAGGTGGATATACTGGTGTGGTGTTTAGAGTGATTAGAAGAGATGGTGAGAGTGATAGAGTATGTAGAATACGGTGTGTGTCTAAGTGAGAAGGCATGAGTTTGGGTGAAGCCACCATGAGAGGGTTTGGGTGGCGAGGCAGGACAGGACCGTGGTGGCTGGTCTCTTCCAGAAGTGAGGGTTGGTGTCCTCTACCATACCACATGCCATCTTTGTGTTCTTTCCCTGCCTTCTATCAAACCCTTTTCATATTTTAAGTCTTCTCCAAGTAATGACAGGAAGCACAGGTGTAGTGTTGATTGTTTCCAAGAAGTGACGGAGTTTCTGTGGCTGAGTGACAACCAACACCAGTTCACCCCTACTGTGGGTAAGTGTAGGTGTGGGGGATGTTGGGCTGGCTTTGTGTTGTATCCCTTGGATGCATGTCTGCCTGTCTCGGGTAAGATACTCAAGGATGTCTGTATCTTAAGAACTACCAAAAAAGAGACAATCTAGATATCTTGAATACTTTGAGAGATGGACACAGAAGTAAGGGGATTTGGGTGTGATCTTGAATATCTTGAGAGAGAGGCAGCAGATGGAAGTAACTGGATTTGGATGAGTGCAATAATGATAGAATTATTGATATCTTTCCCCAATATCTTTCCTCATTAATTCTTTATCCTTGTACAATTCCAGGGTGACTGTCCAGTGTAAGGTAAGCTGGACTGGAGTGGCTCAGTGCAAGGTAAGCTGTACTGGACTGGCTGAGACAAGACTACGATGACCATTTCCATCCACTTACCCATTAGTCTAGGCACACACATGATCTATAGTATGTCGTTCACCTTGCTCACGTATTAAGGAAATGGGATCTAGGAAATAGACCCTAGATCCCATGTATGGGAGTCTTCCTAACCTATGAAGGAAATAGGATCCAATAGATACGTCCTTCCCTCTAGCATGTCCTCATACTATGGAAATCTTCATCACCTATGAAGGAAATAGGGTATAATAATAATAGTTCCTCATACTAATAATAATAGTTCCTCATACTAAGGGAAATACTATAATAATGGGGTCTAATAATTGTTCCTCAAGTATTGTACCTTTTCCCCTTTTCATACTTTTCTTGTGTACTGTCCCCCGTGTCCCTTTTCCTAGTGGATTCCTAGGAATCAAAAATATATTTTTATTCTAGGAATTATTTTTTTTAGTATATATATGAAGGCTAAAAATGGTTATAAATCAGATAGCAAGCTAAAATCCTGTAATTTATATAAGTAAGTCATGTCATATAACGTGTCAAACGTCCAATATAATATATATTATATAACGTAGACAGACTGACGTGTGACATATCCGTGACTTCTGCCTTATGGAAATAAATATTGGTGGGTATATAATGCTTTTATTTATACCCCCGTCTCCGGAGGCATCTATTTTTTTTTTTTTTATGTACCTCATCGTTTTATTTTTATTTTTTTTATATACCTCAATCTCTGGAGAAACCACTAAATGCTTTTTTTTTTTTTTTCATACCCCAGTCTCTGGAGAAACAGCCTCTCAGGTGAAACTTTATTTTTATACCTCGAAGAGTCTCCGGAGAAACAGTATCTCTAATATAAGTGAATCTTAAATAAAATAATATATACATATAAATATATATTATTTTTATACCTCGAAGAGTCTCCGGAGAAACAGTATCTCTAATATAGGTGAATCTTAAATAAAATAATATTTACATATAAATATAGGTGAATCTTAAAATAATATTTACATATAAATATATATTTTTTATACACCTCGAAGAGTCTCCGTAGAAAACTACCTTGAATATGGGTGAGGGAAAATTTATAAAAAAAAAAAGAAAAAACTTAAAAGTGGAGAGTCTCTCGAACTCTTACGAACAGATTGCTCATTAACCAGCAACACTACTGATCCACGAGTCTGACTAGCATTGTTCGGTAAGCAGCCCACCCACGCCTAGGAATGGGGGGCCGCCGACGCTCAGGGTAAAAAGTATGTGGTTTCCTCACGTGCAGGTGACGAAGAAAGCCTTGAACACACAAGAGTCATCATCGACTAGGAACGATCTGCAAGGAAAAAATAAATTAATAAAACATGCTAAATGCTAAGCACATATCCAATTCCTCCATGTACTTCCTTTCTTAACTTTAACTTAAATTCCCAAAGTTCTCCAAATCATTTTTCAGTGTATAAAGTTCCATATGAAGAGCTGATATACCAAACTGCTATAGCTACATATTAGTTTATCAAGTTTCAACCGTAGCAGGTACTGGCACTAGTCACTATCCCTAAGCTAGTATTACAAATTTGTTAACCTGACCGATATTCTCCATCACAATGAAGCTTTGAACACCTACCTACCTTCTTCCTCGGAGAATGTAGGGCGAATTTGACATCGCCACCTTACACCCGAGTCACCAAGCGTCATCTAACATCGTCAGCTCATCATACTCTTGGTTGCCCCGACACTATTGCTGCTTCACTGGCCTGCACGAAGCGAATATCACCAACTCACAGTAACCAGCCAGCTCTGACGAACACCAAACCATTAGACACGCTCTTTTTTGCTTGGCGCTGGCGCACGAGGCGGCGGCCACTGCTTGTTACGTCACCCTTGAAGACATCAACGTCACCTCGTCACTCACCTCCGTCAAACATCCAGCCATCCTGCATGTAATGAAAATATAATAACTAAGTTCTATAAACAGTAGAGGATTTGGTTATCACGTTCTCGTATAACAACTTGAAAAGTTGGTTCCTTGTCCTTGGAAGATGTGGGTTAACGACAAGGACCAGATCACCCATCCGAAGATTCCGAGAAGGTTCCTTGTCCTTGGAAGATCTGGGTTAACGACAAGGACCAGATCACCCATCCGAAGATTCCGAGAAGGGGCAATCTGACGTTGACGTATCCTGAGAGTATGAAGAGGGCTTGAATGGCATCCTTGAAATGAATCCGCTGGACGTAGCGGAGCAACAGCAGTTTGATCTGCCTGGAACTCAGGTACAGTAAGCTGAGATCTTAAAAAGGTTGGGCGGCCATTCATGATCCAGTCCATGAACCTGCGGAGCCAGGCTACCGTCCTCCGCAGGGTGTACCAGGATAAGTATCGTAAGAAGAGCTTATCCACTATGCTAACTTCTTGTGTTTCTACTGCTAGAGAAGTGACCTTCTTGACCTCGGGATCCCCTTCTAGGTCACTCCTGTGACTCAACAGTGGGGGCCAGGAGTGTTCCACTAGGTACAGGAAGTTGGGCCCACTCTCCCATCTTCCTCCTGCTAGAAATTCTTGGGCTGTGAATCCTCAGTGTCCCAGAATCATATCATCTCCACCGACAAAGGATAGTGGAGACCAACTGTTGCCGCCTCTTCCACAAAGGTGCTGAAACTCGTAGTTCTTTGTTATGCCAGCTTTAAGGGACCATTTATCACCCACCCTAACTTATCCTGATTGCAAATGTGTTACAACTAGTGTGCGATGCTCCACAGGCAGGAGTCGGAACGCTGAACAGGCGGGGAGACTATGACTGTCACAACAGAGGCGGCATCTGTCACCTTCCACTATACTCCTCCCATGCTCTGCGCGAGGCTCAACATGCGTGGTCACGGACGCCTCTCGCATCTGCTGCCTAATGCAGGGTTATGGTTCACACTTCATGTTAGCTACGGCAGCACTCCCTTGTTTGGACGTCGTCTCCCGTTTCACTCCACATAGCGCTTTCATCTTTATGCCGTGTTGTTCCTTAAACATCATTGCGTTCTCCACTCTCTTCGTTTCATTCTCCAGGAAATGGAGCAAATCCTTAATGTGTTGGGTGCGTTTGCTTCTTTTCCCAGTCCATCGGGCAGTCCATCGAGCCTGCATGGTTCATCGAGTCTCATCAGAATATCCCTCATTGTTGGAGTGTTAACATACATAATACACATAATAATACATAATATACATATACATCATAATATTCAATATTCAGTGTACTTTGACTTAACCAGAATGCAACACTTACGACTATGAGGGTCGGCATTTGAGGGTCTAGAGTTTATGGAGAAAGCAGAGAGAGTCACGACACCTCTCCCTGAAGCCTGGACACAATCTGCCCAGAATGCAACACTTACGACTATGAGGATCGGCATTTGAGGGTCTAGAGTTTATGGAGAAAGCAGAGAGTCATGACACCTCTCTCCCTGAAGCCTGGGCACAATCTGCCCCCTTCTGAGGCCGCTGGGCCAGATATGCGACCCCGGGTGACCCATCCCCCTACAGAGGTCTCTGTCTTATCTACCCTACGCGCCATGTCATCAACTTTACCGCGTAAACACAACCCTCACTACCTCTCTACAGCTAAGCTAGTTCCTCCCACACAACTTCACTATTGCAATTGATTACTATAATGAATGCAGTTTCCTTAGTTTCTACGCTTTCCTTAGTGTTACACATGTTTCGTATTAGTCTCTCGCCACCAGCCTCACAGGACCTTGTGAGGCGACACAGCTGGCGACTACAATCTCACTCAACACTGTACCTGCTTGTCGCTGGCAGATACGCAACTAATATTGCCTGCAATGTAGACTAGCGCTTGAAGACGTCACCTTAGTCAGCCAGTCCCGTCAGTCAACCATCCAACCAACATGTAATGATACAACCAGCCCCATCAGTCAACCATCCAACCAACCTGTAATGAAATAAATTACCGCTCACCTCACAAAACTCGAACTCAAAATATTTGCATTTATTCACATAATTGCACGTATATTTTTTTTCTTTAAGACTACAGGTCTGTACTTTATCACCACACTTATCACATCTGCTTGGCGCTGGGGAACACGATCGAGGCACCTTGTCTACTGCTTCGAGAATCCCGTTTGATCTGTGTACTTCATCGCTTCGAGAATCCCGTTTGATATGTGTACTTTATCACCACACTTATCGCTTCGAGAATCCCGTTTGATGTGTACTTTATCACCACACTTATCACATCTGCTTGGCGCTGGCAGATACGATCAATGTACCTTGTAATCTACTGCTAAAAGAATCCCGCTTAAATTCACGCCCGCCTCACGAGTCGAGCAGCCCCGTCAGTCGATCATCCATCCAACCAAAATCCATTATTCAAACTAAAAACAGCACGTAACTTAATCAACCCGTAATTAGTAGCATTTTAATTCATATTTGCACGAATAGAAGATTGTCAAGACTGCAAGTTTAGGATCTTACCTGTGCAATAACCTCTATCGTACAGTATTTGCTCGGCGCTGGCAGACTAGAGGCGACCAGTGCTTGAGGGGACGTTTGAAGACACCACAGCAACTTTACACGTGTCACAGACCCCCCTCCCCACCCCCTAGTCGGTCATCCAGCCAATCTACACAATGAAAACCAATCACTTAACCAAACTATAATAAGACATCACAGAAGCTAAACTATTAATCATGTGTGATAGCTTGATCCTTGTATATCGCAAATTGAGGCTTACTTCATCTGATGGCAGATTTAAGGCGACCAGAGCTTGGGGAAATGCTTGCTTTAGGTGGTCACCGCCGCCTCACTCGAGTTACGGGGCGTCATACGGGTGATCGTAAGCGATTAGCAACAATATTTTATACGTGCAAGATTGTGAATAAGTGCTACCATATGAATATCGAGTTATGTACCGTTTTTAAGAGTTTGAGTGACCTTTTTCATTACGAGCAGATGAGCTGGATGACTGACGAGCAGATAAGTTGGATGACTGACTGACTGACTGACTGACTTACGAGGCTGCTTGTTTGAATTACGACGGGTCACAGTACTAAAACAAGCCATAAACATTAACACTTATCACTCTAGTTTAAATGTTTATTCACTCATGTTTATTCCTAGAAGACCGCAAACAGAAGTATATAAACTACCCCGTATAATATCCCTTAACTTCATATCAGTACTACAACTCACTATACATACAACACAATCGTAATAACAGTACATCCACCCTCATCCCTGGTCGTCTTTGGGCTAAGCCCTCGAGAACATGCCACCTTCCTACTTTCCTCCACACATGACACTCCCACTTACCTGCAGGAAGAGAAGCTCCACCTCGTTCGTTGCTATTCTTCAGAACGAGGACCCGTAAACCCTGCCGGTTTCCTCATCTCCTCCCTTCCTCTCCACTAGCGTTTTGCCTCTGTCTCGAATCCCCGAATCAACCTCTAAACCCAGACAGGCATCACCACCACCATTCCACCTCACACCGAAGTCAATAAGCCTCATTAATAATCTACTCCCTTAATGTAACCCTAAAATCCCTCACTTGAATATGTATAGTGATACTGAGAGCACATCACTATCAAACAATCTACATATGGTGCTCTTGTTCCAGGGACGGACTGCTGCGTGATTGCGTTCTTGTTTATGTAATTCCGCCTTCACCATCATCTAAAGGGGAAAGATGAAGGCATGGTGTTGATGATAATGATGGTGGAGGAGATGTGGATGAAGGGCGGTGGAGGTAAGAGAGAGAGAGAGAGAGAGAGAGAGAGAAAGAAAGAGAGAGAGGGTGGAGGGAGGGAAGAAGGGAGTGTATGTGTGTGTTCTCATTGACCTCATTCTTTCCATGGTTAACTAGACTCATGAAAATAACCGTGAAATCCCAATGACTTTTATTTGAGTCTAAATATAGTGGAAATCAAGACGCGAGATTAATGTGAGAATATGGTGACCACCTATCAACTGCTTTAGTCGTTTGCCCTTGTAATGATGCTTGCGCTGCTCTTGATAAACAGTACTCTTGATAAACAGTAAGTGTATTTGGCAACCATTTTCAACCTGTTTAAGATTAAATGAGGTGATCACTTTTTTTTTTTTTTTTTCATATTGGATGGTGAAGTTGAAATTTATTTGGAGAGATCTGATGAAGTTTCATAGGATACCAATAACTTTCGAAGCTCATCCACAAAATTCTGAATATTGTGGGATTACAGACTGACTGAATTTGAAACAGGGTAGTGCAGAGTTCTGTATTTCCGTTTCGTGCATTTATTTAAACTTCCTTTATTAATAACCAGCTCGTGATATGTCATTTACAATACTTATTTACATACTCAAGCTTGGTAGCAGGTAATATAACTACCTCGTGCCAGGAAGACCCAAGACCAACTCAGACCAACTCATGTGCTCAAGTAAGCACTCACTCAGGCTGACGGTTCTCCTTACAACTTCCAGTACCACCTTCAGAATGAGTCGTGGGTCACAGGACACAACTCAGCAACCCTCGTGTGATGACCATGGCACAGTTTGAACTTACTGGAAACTGACACTAAATCAAACCTTCCATCACCAAACTCAAGGCGTCCAGTGGAAACAAACCTTAAATAGGAACCATTTTAAAATTAACTCTGGATTACATGAAGATCAGACATTCCAGTTGTTTTTGTGGGGGAGTGATGGGTGAGATTAAGTAAGGTTATATTAGGCTATATTGACTAAACCAAACCTTTCATCACCAAACTCGTGACGTCCAGCGGAAATAAACCATAAATAGGAACCAGTTGAAAATAAACCCTAGATTACATGAAGATCTGACATTCCAATTATTTAATGAAGACAGGTAAGGTTAGATAAGGTTATGTTAGGTAGGACAAATTGGGTTGGATTGGGCATCCTTACTTTACACACATTACTTCACCTCCCCCCAAAAGGTAGCTGGGGTGAATAATCTTCTATTCCAAAATCTCATAGGAACTCAAAACCCATTATACATTATAGAAAGACTGAATTATGAGACATTGACATTTTCTTGACAATAAACTTGAAAAAAAAAAAAAAGGTGGATTGCTTCAGTGATACTTGAGGCACAACAAGACACCTGCAACACTCTTAAGTCATTAATCACTAACCATCAATACTAGAAGGATCATATTTTGTGTTTAATCTTCTGTGATTCAAATTGGCCAAGAAGTCGCTTTATTAATTTATTTTATGCATTACATTTTACATAACATGATAGAATTTTACAAGTATAGAGCGATAACTATCACAATGGCCGGCAACAGACCAAATGGCGGTATTAATCTTTAACTGAGAGAGGGGAAAATAATGAGTGGTGAGAGCTGAGGAAACATAAGGGCAAATTTAACTCAGTACATACCTCCCTGTTGACAATCTGAATTTGAATCTCTTTTGACTTGACACATGACAAGAGGTTTCCCAAAAGTTCCCAATAGAGAGAAACAACACAAAACCAATGAATGCATGGCAGAAAATTCAAATCAGCTGGGAATTGGTAAAACATGCTTTCTGGCAGCTCACTTTAATAAGCATTGTTGTTTATGCCTGTTACTTTGCACGGCAGCATCGAGGCAGCTCGGTGAAGTCTTCTAAACGGGTGAAAGGAGTTTTGGAAATCCCTGTCAGCCACCACATGCCAAGCTATGATTATTATAATTTCCTGTGATACAAATTAGCTAACAAGTAGGAGTGTTCTGAGTCTTCAAACTCCTCAACAGTATGCTAAGAGTATCTCCTCTACGTGTCTTCTCCGACTATACAATTGTACAAATTAAGTAAAAAAATTCTAAATTTCATGATCCGTGTTATCAGGCATGTCCGGTAAAAACTGCAATACCTTTAGCCTTTTAGCAACACAAGGCTGGCATACAACACCCGACATCAAACTTGCGAACAACATGAAACACTGTCATCTAGGATAAAAGTCAAGGCATACTTAGGAACGTAACACATTAGGATAAAAAGGCATTACTTTTAAATGTCTGCCTTATAAAATGGTTGAATTTTTCCTTCACTTTCATCATCGTTGAAGCAGCATTGTTAAATACATCCTCTAACATTCAAATTAAATGGGAAAAGAAACAATTTTGAACAATAAAACTTAAATAAATACATAACAATTTTTTTCTCTTTACTGTCTTAGAAAGATTGTCAAGACCAGGATGCGAACCAAAGATCCACCGCCACCATCTCCTCAGCTCTGCATGACCATCAGCCAATCAGGTGTTCAGTCAGAAAGTGTCCAACCTATTGCAATTTAAATTAGAGCTGATCACCACAAAATCAAATTTAAAAACAAGACAGAGTGAGTGAGAAAGATAGCGAGAGAGAGAAAGAGAAAGAGAAAGAGAGAGATGGAGATGGTATGATAAAAGGAAAAGGACATACATGTGTGTGTGTGTGTGTGTGTGTGTGTGTGTGTGTGTGTGTGTGTGTGTGTGTGTGTGTGTGTGTGTGTGTGTGTGTGTGTGTGTGTGTGTGTGTGTGTGTGTGTGTGTTATATAAATATACATGTGTGTACATATATAAGGGTAGAGAAAGAAAGGTCTGTATGGAGGACAAAAAAAAAGAAAAAAAAAAAAAAAAAAAAAAAAAAAAAAGAAAAAAAAAAGAAAAAAAAAAAAAAAAAAAAAAAAAAAAAACATACAAAACTATAGGTAGTATCTCACATGTCTAAAATGACATAAAAATACATACAATATAATGAAGACAAAAAGCTGTGGTGATCTGCAGACTATTGTGTGGTGTGTGGTGTGCCGTTTCTGCCACCACAAGACTGGTTTGTGTCATGCATCAACACACGGCACTTGCAGCAGGAGAGAAATATCAGTAAACAATGTACATGAATAAGGTGGGAGCTATGTAATGCTTTGTGTATACAGCCTATTTCCACAGGAATGAATTCATGGATTTCTTCTTGGGTAACTCACTTCAGCTTCAGAAAATAAGACAAAATGAGTTTTCATTTTAGATTCTGTAGCACCAAACTTTATAAACAGTAGTAGTAGTAGTAGTAGTAGTAGTACATACCTAGAAATTTCCTTTCTTTTTCAGAAAATTAATCATTCTTCAGGAAATATTTAACACAGGCCTAAGACAAATTTAGACACGGGGATACTTCAGGATACAGTTTTGGTAATTTTCAAGTTGCACTTTCCTTTCATTCAAATTTCAGCTGCTATATTAAGGGCAACATTCATTAAACAATGCTTATCTGCTGATTAACACTCACTGTTTCCTGAAAAGTCATTTAGATTAGCTCACTTTCTTAAAGTGCCACTAGATATATCACACACCTGGCTACCGGCCACTGTCACGCCCACAACCCTTGCCGGAGACGCAGAGTTTCACAAACACGACTACACAATATCACATCACATCGGTCGGTGGCTCAAAAACCTCACATGCGCCACCCTACCCGTTGTCACCGCTTAGCGCGTGGAAGCAACACAACTGTTGTCCTCTGCAGGGCCACCTCACCCTCAGTGTCTTGCCACTGCAGAGATGAAGCACCACTCAGTGTCTGTGTTCCCAGCGCCACACTCAGCGGTCCTCGCGGCACTACTCCTCGCTGGTCTCTGCTTCACTTACTGGTACGTATAATGTTTGACTCTCGGTATTAACTAAGTCACAGCTTTGGCTTGATAGACTTTAGTGTATATATGTATATATGCATAAATACATGTACCCACACATACATATATATACATATGCATACACTTTGAAACTATGCACAATGGAATACCTTCGAGCTGCACACGGACACCACTTGGTCTGTCTCTGGCGTGCTCAGGACCCGGCCGGGGAGCACAAGCCACGGCGGTGGTTGTGGCAGCGAGTAGGAACACTGAGAGTCTAGTGCGGTGTTGAGCCTCTGCCCCGCACCCCTGGTCACTCACTCACCACTACTTCACCACCTTCCTCGCTTCAGTCCCAATGCCACATATTGTTCTGAGGTTTGTCAGACCTTTCTGTTACTCTGTACACGAATATGCTGGACAAGAAATGAACAATGATGTTTGTCACTGCAGGATTGTTTTTAACAGAACACAAAACAAATTTTCCTGATGACAACTCACTCCTACTGAATACAAATGCAAAATCTTTAAAAACAAAAGAATTGTACCCATTATGAATTCCACTGTAGAACACTGTCTTAAATTTACTGTCATGGCTAGTAAAAGCTGAGGAAATTGGCATATTTAATTTCCATCTGAGACAAGGTCAGACTAAATGTAATTACATGTTACATACTGCCAACAACTGAAGCCCTGCATTCAGTATGGTGACCCCAATACTGTAGCAACTCAGAGCAGTGGGTTGCAATGGGCAGGTGATGACCAGTGTAGAGGGCTGAGTGACACAGGGGGGAGCCAGGTAGGGGGTGTCGGGGCCTGACCTGCCCCCTACAGTGGGTGGCGTATCATTATGAGCTGGTGGAAGAGTGTATGTTTGCAAGACCCAGTAGCCCAGTGGTGAAGGGCTGCTGATATCCTGCCTGTTGCTGTGCTGCCGCCGCTGCAGAAGCTGCTGCTGCTGCCTGTTGCTGACTACTGGCTGACTGCCGGCCACTCTTTGGTAGCGGCGGGGAAAGGTACGGGTTGGAAGACAGCGTCAACACGTCATTGCGGTCCTCCTTCCGGTATGCTAAACAACACCGGATGAATTGCTGAAAAAAGGGAATAACATTGTATATTTGTGACTGAGATGGCTCACCAAAACTCTCCTTTGCTTGTGTGTGCTACCTGTGATCTGTGGAGAGAGTCCCCATCCCAGCACCAGCTTTGGGCAGAGAACAAGTACCAGATAAAGAAAACAAAGGCGGCTAACAGTATGAGAGGGGACACTAAACATTACTCCTGGAAAAGACCAGCCACTACTCAACTGCTGCTCAATACTCTAACCAACAAAGCAGTGTTTAGTAAATATACATGGTTTTGAAATATATTAAAAGTAAACGAGATAGAAGCCATAACAAGCTACCAATAATTACCTTGGCCTCATTGCTAACCACAGGTTTAGGTGGAAACTGTACATCAGTGGCCTTGAGGATGGTATTCTCCTCAAGTATTGTAGCCTGGCTTTGGTTGTGGCCAAATGGCTTTTTTCCATATAGGCACTGATAGAAAATGACCCCAACAGACCACACATCCACTTTACTGGAGATTTTAGGAGGTGTCTTCCCGACTATGAAGCACTCAGGTGGTAGGTACCTGTGGGAGGACACCAGGCATTAGTAAAACCAACCAAAACAACGTGAAATAATACCTGCATCTTACACATGAGGACGTGGTGATACAGGTCAACATCTTGTATCACTTGATGGCTCACACATCTAAGTACTGTTCAGAATCAATGTTGCTTTCCTGGCTGAGTGAGCAAACTGTGTATATGATTTAATGAATGACTCAAGGCTACACAACTGTAGGAAGCTCTCTCTCTCAAACATGTTAATTTACAATGCAGGTCTATGAAGGGAAAAACTGAAATACTTCACATGAAAATCTATCATTCCACTGCAACATGAATAGAACATAGAGCTTATAATATCTGTGTGGGTTATATCTGAATATAACTGAAGGATTTTATATGAATTCCTTAGAAACTAATTACTCCCAAGCAACACAAAAGGAGCACAGGACATATTTTTCAGTATGTTAATGGCATTCAGTGAGAGATACATGCTAGACTAACCAAAATGTCCCCTTACAAACTTATTACTCCCACACAACACAAAAGGAGGAGCACAGGGCATAATTTTCAGAGCATGTTAGTGGTGATAAGTGTGAGGTGTGTGCAAGACTAACCAGTACGTCCCAGCCCCCTGCGAGGTGAGGTCCATCCCATAGTCTGGATGGTAGCTGTCCTCATCCATGACCTTGCTCAAGCCAAAGTCCGTAATCTTCACTTCCCCCAAGATGTTCCCGTCGGTGAGCAAGATATTCCCTGTGGATGAAGGAGAGGTTCTTGTTGATGTTTGTATAGACACTAGCAAGGTTTTATTTCATTTATAATGGTGGCCACATGACCTGATAATCAAGTTACATTATTCAACAATACTTTCATTACATAATTTGGACTGTTCAAGATATTTAATATTAAGCATGAAACTTGAAATGTGAGATCTTAAGCAAATCAACAAATGTTTTAAAGTAAAGAAGTAAAGTAGAAATAAAAGAGCCTAATGAAGAAGTCAGTCCCTAAAGAATAGGATCAAAAAGATCAACCAAAATTAGAGAAATGACTTGAATGGCCCTATGATCAGAACCAAGATTTACTCTGAGAGCAGCAAGAGTCCCACCCGCCTCCTCACCTGGCTTGAGGTCATAATGGATGATTGGAGGCTTGATCTCATTCAGGTACTTGAGTGCGGAGACAACCTGCATAATCACAGATCTTGCTTCTCGTTCTGGTATGGTCTTGTGCTGCAAGGGAAGTCACACTATTAGCAGCAGAACATTTACCTATCCATCCATGCACCAGCCTGGCAATCCCACACAGGATGGCCCAGACAAAGCACCACACACTAATACACACATCATTAGCAGAACATAAGGAAAATATTGTGTTCATGATGTATTTGCTGCATTAATCACAGCTCCAATACCATGTTGAGATTGTATGGATCACATTAATCACATGCCAGCCAGCATCTTCTCTCTCTCTCTCTCTCTCTCTCTCTCTCTCTCTCTCTCTCTCTCTCTCTCTCTCACCTGTTTTAAGTAGAAGTCAAGGTCGTGGCCATCACAGTATTCCAGGACGGTGCAGAAGCTGTTGGCGTCTATCTCAAACACATCATACAGCCGCACAATCCTGGGGTGGTTTAGCTTCTTCTGGATGTTGTACTCCCTAATAGCATGTCTGAGGAGGCACAGGGAATACGTAAGAACATGCCTCACTGGGTGTTATTCTATTCAATAGCACATTTAGGTTTTCTGTTTGATTTAAAAGGTGAAATCTGTAGCTACTGTTTCTGGGGGGAAGGGGGGTTGTATAAGATATTGGTAAAGATATGATGATGGCTCAAGGAATGTGTATGAACAAATTTCTGTGGGTGTTCTATTATACTGCATATTTGGGTTCCTGCTAGGTTGTTTTGATTTAAAATGTGAAGTCTGTATGTAGCTACTATTAATTTTTACTGGTAATGATATGATGATGGCTCAAGGAATGCATAAAAACAAACCTCAGAGGCTGTTCTTCTATCCTACTGCATATTTAGGTTCTTGCAAGGCTGTTTAATTTGAAAAGGTGAGATCTTAAACTCTTATTTTTTGTGGGGAGGATGCAAGTGGTGATAAAGACAATGTTACCACTACTTACTTGATATAATTGGCTTTTTTGTCATCCTTCCAGTCTTTATTCAACTGATGAACTTTACAGGCAACATATCGCTGCTCCTTTAGATCAAACGCCTGAAGGGAGGAAATATTGGTTAACATCTGTCAATATATTACATTATAAAAACTTTCCTGTAAGGTAATGAGATAATTAATGCAACCAACTTTACACATACAGTGGATAAAATTGATTAAGAATTGGAAACTATTATAAGGGTACCGAATAAGAACACAAAAAAGAAAAGTAATATGAGTGAGAAAAGAAATGAAAAGATCTGGTAAAAAATGTATGGGTACTGAGCAAGAACGTGAGAAAAAAACAATAATGTGAGTAAGAAAGGGCCCTGAGAATGCAACAAATACTTCTTCAGACTTGGAAACTAATACATAGCTATTAAATAAGACTACAAGAAGAAAACAGTAATGTAAGAGAGAGAGAAAAAGACCTGGTATGACTTGGTAACTAACATACGGGTATCAACTAGGAACAGAAATTCCTAGGACTTGGTAGGACTTGGTAACTAACATAAGGGCACCAAATAAGAAGAAAACAGCATGAGTGAGAGGAATACAAGGGCACCACCAGTACTTGCTGCTTACCTTGTGCACCTCCGAGAAGCCTCCCTTCCCTAGTAACATGAGCAACAGGTACCGGTCGTTTAGCACAGGGTGGTTGTTGAACCTGAAACACACCAAAGCAACACAGGTGAGCCCATGATGGCAGTCTGTTAATGCTGTGGTAAATGATAACAAATGTCAGACAGACACTACTTGTGATATAGGTCCAGTGACACAGAATCTCTCGACACTGCTCTTTTTATGCACTATGGCTACAATGCTTACTCTTTTGTTTGTAAGATTAAAAGAAAGAAGAAATATGGAAGATAACTTTCCCAGATTCACTAATGAAAGTATGTTAACAGATAAGGAAGCCCTCCTTTAAAATAACCTACTTTATACAGATAAATCAATAAAAAAATTCCCTCTACCAACACTGTCTCACTGTTTAACAAAATATTTTCAACCATCTCGTCAACACACTTGTGTGTTCAAACAAAAGTGATCTACATACAAGACTGAAGACCCATATCGCTCTACAAAGGTTGTGTTCACACCTACACACCTAAAACAATAATATTTCAAAGTATACAAAAATTGTGTTCAAGTGAATATTCACACACTTCAAGATTCCATACAATATCATAACAAAGGCAAAGACACCTGCATGGTAAACAGTGAGCATTTCATCAGTATCACAGAACATGAGGACTGAACCTTTAGATCTGTTCTTTGCACAACACAAGTGTTCCTGCTAATGCAGAGTTACGTGTTGATTTGCTGAGAGAAACTCATCAATACAAGCACGTAAACTTGAACTGTATATATTTAGGTTTAGTTTAATCTTTACAGATTTTCATGTCAAGGCTGCCAACATGCCAGACTTGTGTCCCCACAAAGGGGGGTGTGACTTTTGAGACACTTGCACCATATGTCCCTCTCTTCCTACGACAGTGGCCAAGGTGCTGCTGAGCCTGATGCCACATTCACTCCCCATCTCTTCAGACCACACCAATATTTCTCCAACATCAATCCTAAGAAGCCAATTCCAATCTATATCTTTGACCAAGTTTCCTTTCAAGCATGCCCCTTCCTGCCAGCCCAAGCAGCACATCGCCACAGGGTGTGGCTGCACGCACGCCACACAACCACACTGCTGCCCTACACTGTGTCCCTGCTTGCCTATAAGTGCCTGTCCTTCTGACCCAGTGTCCCTCACACTACCTGGCCACCCCAAGGCTACTCACATGTCATGAGGGTTGCTGGGTGAAGACTGGGATTGAAGGATTCTGTAAGGAACAGGCAACACTTTAGGACAAGACCCAACTCTTGGGTCCCACAACACTGTGCCTACACTACGAGGGGCATCAGCAACACTACGCCTCACAATTTAGTGTTCCTTAACCTCTGCCTCACTTACTGTCCTCATCTGAAATTTACTTCCAAATTCAGACTTGTTTACACTCTGCCTGATTATATTTCTACAATGAAATTCAACAATTGATCCATAAAGCTTAAGTGTTGAGAATGTTAAATGCCTGCCTTTCCTTCCTGAAGAAATACAATATTCCCACTGTTAATTCAGTTCCATAAGCTGTAAACTTGCTCTGTCTGGCCAGGGAACATTGCAAGTCTTCTTCAACAAGTAAGCTGCCTGTCCTCCAGTCTAGTCTATTCCTGCCGGCCATTTTTCACCCCATCTCATGCATATTTCCATTATCAAGGTACATATAAATTATAATAATTTCTCATAAAAAAACAATAAATAAATGGAAATAAACATCTACCAGTATATGAGGGTAAGACCCCCAGACAAATACTTGTCTCATTGTGGGGCTACAAACACACAGGGGGGATTCCCAGTTTCCTGACTCCAACAATAGTACAATATATAACTTTTCACAATAACTTTGCAGT
This sequence comes from Scylla paramamosain, assembly GCF_035594125.1. Taxonomy (NCBI): domain Eukaryota; kingdom Metazoa; phylum Arthropoda; class Malacostraca; order Decapoda; family Portunidae; genus Scylla; species Scylla paramamosain. The sequence goes on from NC_087184.1 coordinate 17,478,134, forward strand.
CATCTCTGAGTACATTCCAGAAAGCCAATGTTTAGTAGACAGAAGACTTACAAACAACACTTGAAGATAACAACTTCCACAGATTTGCCTCACCAACAAAGAATAATGTAATGGAGAGTGACACTGACATCTGCATCCACCTTGATTCTCATAAGTTATTGGTGTACAAGTTGAATATAAAGAAAAAAATGTGACAGCAACTTCAGGAAAGTCACTTATGAGTAATCACTGGTGCAGCTCATGACATGGACAACAGATGATGTACTAAGGAAGTGTGAAGACTCACACAGATGAATAACAAAGGAAGTGTATTTCAAAAACATCAAATGTGGTAAATAAAAAGGAAAAGAAACAAATATAACATGCCATGATTTCTGCCAGACTAAATTTCCTTTCAGCTATCAACATGACACCTATGAAGCCAACCACACAATGCCACTCACACCACCATCACCATCACCACTGCAACAACAACAACTAACCCCTGCTCTTCCCACAGTAAAAATACAATGATTAGAACTACACCAATAAGCTGCACCATCAAAACAAAATCTGTAATGATAGTGAAGTAAAAGTAATACACAAAACACTGAGGATATCACGTGTCTTGCTCCAACACTTCCCTTACATTTGTCCGTGCTACAAAAGAGAAGACCCTGGCCCTCCTACTGCCAACAAGATCATGAAAAGATCTCCCCACAAATTGCATCATTCCCTCTAGCCAAGTGCTTGTGCAAAAATCTATACATATGCTAGGCTGGCATCCCACACAAGGGGTAGCCAGGACAAGGTACACACACATACACATACACATACACACATGCACACACCTTCCTTAAAGCTAAATAAAAATCCATCTAAGTTTAGAGGTTCCTTCATATATATATATATATATATATATATATATATATATATATATATATATATATATATATATATGCTGAGGTGAGATGAACCATGACATAATAAAAAATAAGCAGTCTGGTGCATATATATATATATATATATATATATATATATATATATATATATATATATATATATATATATATATATATATGAATCATGAGTAAAATAAGTTGAGGCAAAAGTAAGTTTTGATCAACTTTACAAAAGTGACAAAGAAAGCCAGTGTTGGGGCAGTACTTGATCCTTATTTGCAGTGACTCAACTACAATAATAAAAAAAAAATAATAAATAAATAAATAAAATAAATGAATAATAAATAAACAAATAAATAAATAAATAAAAATTCAACACAAAACATTATATACACAGACAAACAGAACATTTACAGGATGCAGTTTCCCAAAAGTCATGACTAACAACTGCAGAAGGAGAAGATCAAACAAAAGACTGTATGTGTTCATAATGAAGAAGTTGAATATTTCTTTACATGACAAGTTACATTCGCTTCCCAATCTCTGAGTAACATACCTTCAGGTTAGTATACACCTTCACTACTGAGACAATGTTTTGCCACACCTACCTTCACTCTCTTAGCTTCCCATTCTCCTAAGATGCCACTATTCAACTCCATCATAAAATCCAATCATGTAAAGGATATTCTGATTACTCCCCATCACTTATTCCTGTCCCCATTCTTATGAAACACACTGTACAAAAATCCCATACCTTTACGACTCTTACCTTTCTGTTCAGACTTTGTGCTGCCTTCATCTTTAGATCCATTGAAACATCTCCCCCCAAATGAAAGCTTAAGACATTATCTGGCAAGGAAATCTCCTTGAACATGAAGGCAACCAGTGCTGTTAAGAGGCACTTCCACCATCAACTATCTCCTTGTTCTTATGTGTCTAGATTAAGACTTATATCATCAAACGCTTCAGTACCTCAGAGCAGCCACTTACAACAGGCTGCAGTGGAGTCAGTAAGGTTTTCAAGAGTGTTTTTGTATTTCTAGTGATGGTTGAAAGAAGACTCAACACCATCAATAGAATAATAAATTCATGAAAACCCAACCATCTCTGTGGCCTTTGAAGGCAGTCCTGATGGGGAGCAACCAGTGTTTCAAAATACAGGCCCATATCTAAGAGTGGCATGGCTGAAACACCCCATGGCCCACTGCAGTTCGCTCACTCAAACATCCATAATTTGTGTCAGAGGTTCACAGACAGCCAGTGGAGTGGTTGTCAATAAGAGTACGCTGGTCTAGACACAGCAACAGAATAGACATCACGAGCTGCTCATCCCTTACCTGGATTGGTCCTCATTGTGAATTCGCTTGAGTTCCCTTATGTGTAGATTTCTCTCCCTCTCCAGCTTCTCCATTTCTTGCTGCAGGTCTGTGTCTTCCTTCTTGAGAGCCGTTTGCCGCAGCTGTGGGGGGACAGGTGTCAGTTACTGCTGTGGATGGATGGTTAGGAATGCTGCACACACACACACACACACACATTGTCCTTTCTCCTACACACACATATATACTCTCCTCTCTCCCAAGTCCATACATATACAGCAATGCCCCACAGCATACACTGGTTTACCCCTACCCCTTCATAAGGAGACTGTTCCCTACCCTGCACCTACTCCAATCCTGAGACCACAGCAGATGCAGGGTACTTCATACATGCTCTTAGCCTGATCAACCCTTAGAGGAAAAGACAGTCTCATGGACCATCCTGCTACACCCCAGGGAGCTTAGGCACAGCACAGTCAGTCATATATATCCCAAGCAAGGGCCCACTAGTTCACCCCTGCCCCTTCATGATGAGACAGACTCCTACCTTTAGTATTTCCTCCGACTCGTAATACTCTTGAATGGTCAGGTCCCTGTGGTCGTGGTCCCCCCCAAGACCGTTAGGTAAGTTTCCTCCTCCCTGCCCCTGGTTACTGTTGGCTCCCCGTTTCCGAGAGTTACTTCCCCCCTCGACTGGTTTGCGCTTCATTAAAAGCTTTCTTTGCCGGTCTATTTCTTCTCTGTTTGCCTGGAGCTCCTCTTGTCGCCTGCACAGTAGAAAGAAAAGAGTGTTATGATAATGATTGTAGTAAAGCTCTTTGTGCCCCTGAGAATGTTAAAGTCAAGTCTATAACATTCTGGTCCTTGATAAAGTTAATCTTTTTTTCTTTTCCTTTTTACGTAAGTGGCTGCAGACATAGGGAAAAAAAAACTTAGGATAAAAAGGGCCAGTGCAGTGTCATTCCCTAAAGTAAAGGGCAAAAGGATTATCTAAAGTTAAAAGACAAGTTGTAACCTCCTGAAAGGATTCCAAGTCATAGGTAGGGGAAATACTGACACACACAGAATCCACGCTCAGATTAAAGTTTTTGCTGTGGTGAAAATCCAGTTTTTTGCCACATCACACACATGCTCACATCAGACTCAACACCTTCCTCACTACACACTGATGACAAATGATCACTATGGCCTCAACATAAGCTTGTATTAAACTTTTACTGCATTGAAAATCAAGCTCTTTGTCACGGTATGTGTTCACACCTCCCTCCTCACTCCAAACTGCTGATGTGATCACTTACAACTCAACAGATCCTGCTCTGCTCACCACACACACACACACACACACACACACACACACACACACACAAGATAGAAGGGACCAGTGTGCTTACTTAGTGATTTCCTGAAAAGCGTATCCATCCTGCCAGTTTTCCTGGAAGGTGGCGCCCACTCGCTGGGTGACAAACTGGCCCAGCCTTAACCGGTTCTGCATGCACTTTTGTCTGGCTTCTTTCTTCTCTATATTAGACTTTTCAATTTGTAACCTTTTGACTACTTCAATACACTTATTAATTTGCAACTGTTTCTGCTCCAGTACTTTACTTTGACTCTGTAGCTGTCGGGACAGCTCGTCATTGGTCTGAAAGGGAACAGAGAAAATGTATCATAAGCACAACCAAGCAAATAGTCCTTGTGACCTCAAACATTCCCTACCAACATGGTGGACTGGCCAGCAATACATCTTACTCCATGAACACAACAAAGTAAATTGACAGAGAAACAAAGAATGGATATAAGATAATTATAGCCAATCAAATAGTCCTTGTGATCTCAAACATTCCCTATCAACATGGTGAGCTGCATAGCTGTACATCTTACACCATGAACATCACACACTAAGAAAGCAATGTGGAATGGATCAAGGATAATAATTATAACCAATCAGACAGCCCTTATGATCTCCCACACTCCCTATCAACATGGCAGGCTGCATGACAACACATCTTGCTCCACAAACGTAACAAACCAAGAGACCAAGAGACAACACTTACACATTGCAAATTGTCAATTCTAGAGTTTTTCGCCTCCATATCCATTGAGGCTCGACTCTCCATCTCGTCCACCTGTCGGAAGGTGATGTCACTCTGTGTGGAACGCGTTGCCACCGGAACACCTCGGGGAGGAGGCATCAATCCAGCCAGCGGATCTCCTGCGCCTCCGTGACCAGTCTGCAATGCCCACGTCTGTTGGCACCCCCGCACATGGAACTTCCCACACCGGCTTATGTTACACACACACACAGTACATGTTATTGAGGAGAGACACAAATGCTCCTACTACTACATGTTATTGAGAAGTAACAAATGCTTCACTACTAAATGTTATTAAGAAATGAGAGAAATACTCCTACTGGATGTCACCAAGGAAACGTATTAGTATAAGCAACGGGACTTTAATGAACAAATATGTTACTTTGGTGTACAGATGTGAAAATTGTAACTGATTTCAAGCAATGTAAAGGTGAGGTTCATTCACTGAGGTAAAGTGATAGTGACATCAGCAACAGCAAGGTAATGAAAAAGTATACTTGATCACACTCAAAAGTTTTAAAGCTTATGAAGAATCATCTAATATTTAATGGAGAGATTATAAGAACCTGTTCAATTCAAGCACACTGTACATGGAAATCTGAACAGCCTGGAATGAAAAGTTAGTTTTGACAGCATGCAAGAAATAGAAACAGTCTGGATTGCACCAAAACTTGTAAGTGAAAGACATACTCCTCAGGGGCAAACACAAGCTGAAATCTATCTATCTATATACCAGAGAGAGACAATCTTAGCTTGCATTTGTCCCAGAGTGAAAAAATTATAAAGTCTGACTTGCACCAAAACTTGTGAGTGAATGACATGCTTATTTGAGATAAACACAGGCTGAAATCTATCAATCTATGCACCAGAGATCATAGCTTGTGTTTGTCTCATAATGGAAAAAATTATAAAGTCTTACTTGCAGCAAAACTTAAGTGAATGACATGGGAGTGAGTGAGTGACATGGGAGAAACACAAGCTGAAATCTATCTATCTATATATCAGAGAGAGAGAGAGAGAGAGAGAGAGAGAGAGAGAGAGAGAGAGAGAGAGAGAGAGAGAGAGAGAGAGAGAGAGAGAGAGAGAGAGAGAGAGAGAGAGAGAGAGAGAGAGAGAGAGAGAGAGAGAGAGAGAGAGAGAGAGAGAGAATCTTAGCTTGCATTTGTCTGAGAGAAAATTATGAGCAATCTGAACTGCAGCAAAACTTGTGAGTGAAAGATATACTGCTTTGGGGCAAACACAAGCTGAAATCTTCTGGGATAACCATGAAGTGTGAGAGTGTAAGAGTAACCCTGTGCTCTCCTTCACTCACCATGTGGCTGAGGAGTACTTGAGGGGATGGACTCTTGGCACCAGAATGTCTGTGTGGAGAGTTGGTTTGTTGTTGTTGTTGCTGTTGCTGCTGCTGCTGTTGCTGCTGCTGCTGATGCTGCTGCTTAAAATAGTCGTTTATTTTCTTGGTCTCCGTTGAGCGGCTTATCTTCTGTACGTTGCCCCCTCCCCCCTCGTCGTTCTGCACACCCTGGGTTCCACTTTTCCTTTTCCGCTTCCGGTCGGCCTGTGTGCGCTGCTGTGTCTTGTCCGGACTGGTGCTCTCCTCCCGGTCTGACGAACCTGAATGGGCAAGGAAGGTATAACAATGAATGCTGTTTTGGCAGGTTTCTTGAGTGTTGAATTAGTTTCTTTGAAGCTTCTTGAATGATTAGCTTTCTTTAGACACTAAGAAGGAAAACAAATCTCAGCTACTGATACAATATACAAGTGCTGACTCCTCTCTGAACATAGCCAACTGTTTATCCTCAAATCTGCCACCTGTTGCTCAAAGGTTCCTCATTACATACATGTTCTTAAAGGAGGAATAATCACTACCTTCCCATGATACACCTTTGCTGCTGTCGGATTCCCAAACACTTTCCTCTACCCAACAGATGGATGGCCTTATTGCATTACATACACATTCTAAAAGGAGGAATAATTATTGTCTTTTCATAGTGCAACTTTGCCTCTATTGTGATGGTAAATTCTCTGCCTTATTGATCCATGCTGAGACTGGAGTCTTGTTTGTCCAATAGTCTCCTTTTCCCCCTTAATACATTATGTACATGTTCTAAAAAGAGAAACAATCATTATCTTCCTGTAATGGAACTCTACCCCTCTTGTGATGGTAAGTTCTCAGCCCTACTGACCCGTGCTGAGATTGGAGTCTTGTCTGTCCAATAGGATAGGCTGGGACCCAGAGCCTGAGAGCGTGGAGGGCGGCTGGGTGTTGGTGGGAGTGCTTGAGTTACTCCCAGTAAGGTGCATCTGTTGGGAGGGGTACATCTTGGAGGTCAAAAATCCACTAGACTCATATACAGACTGCACATCCACGGACAAGGCAAAATCCCTATAAAAATGAAGAGACGTTAAGTTGCTACTCCCAAAGTACAATACATTCAGGCCATCATGCTGTGTACTGGATCTGCAAGAGGCTTGTCTTCGTATCCTCAAACGTTTTGGACTGTCATCTCACTACTCTCAACATGCTCTACTGGAAGTTACAGAGGCTTTCAAGGATGTTTCCATGGTTCTAGTGATAGTTTGAGAAATATTCTGTATTGCCTAAAGGGAAAACACCCATGAGAACCTGACTAATCATCTCTGTAGCCTTCAAAATACTCCTACTGAGAAATAAACTGTTAAAGACCAAACCGTTTAAGAATATGGAACTCTGACACAACAAACAGCATTTACTTTACTTTGTTCACAGAGTACAACTGATTCAGGCCATGATGTAGTGTACTGGGATATGCGACACAGTTACATGGGCTCAGGTGAGCAAAAATTTGTACAATACTCGAGTCATTCATACAGAATGAGGGAGATGTGAGTCACTTACCCTGCCTTCAATTCTTGCCTCGAGGAGCTCTTGCTTGCGAGGATCCAGGACATTGAACTGCTCCATCTTAAAGCCTGTCACCGCTCCTGCAATGAACAAAACTGTATCAACAACAAGAAAATAGCGAAGGATAAGGAAAATAAAAGAGCAGAAGAGCAGAGGAAGCAAAACTGTATCAGGAACAAGAAAGGAGTGAAGGATAACGGAGATAAAAGAGCAGAAGAGCAGAGGCAGAGATGAAGGCTAAAGATATGAGGTAGAGAAAAGAACAGCAAGTTTGGAAGAAGGAAGAATGTGTAAACAAGCGAAACTGTATCAGGGAAGGTAGGAGTGCATCACAACAAATGCCAAGGCTAAGAATTACAAGTTATAAGTTACAGAAAACTAGGAATGTGCTTTTCTGAATAGTGTTACAGATATCTGGTGAATGTGAGGTAACTGTGGTGAAAGTAACAAATGTGTATAGTGTCTCGGATAAAGATGTAAGTGCATGTGAAGAAGCTAGAAGAATATTGTGCTTATGTATTAATGTGAGGTATGCTGAAACCAGTGACATTATGAAGCAGAGGTGAATAAATGAGACAGTATTCATATAACACATCACTTTTCAACCTAACAATGCCTCTGAAACCAGGCTGTACCTAGTACTGATTGGTACTTGACTGGACAGCAAGAGATTTGGTCAGGTCAAGTAAGGTCAAATAAGGTCACCAGACAAACTAACCTAGCCCAACTTAAACTAAACTTACCCATCCTTCAAAAAAGTTGTCCATAAGCTTGTCACTGAAAGATTATCTAACAAAATGAGGTTAAATACCAGATGATTCAGTAATACATTCACATTCACTCCGTGTATCATGCAACTGTCATCTTATTCACACAAACTCATGAAAAAATGCTGTTATTTCCTTTCAAAACAGTTCCTTGAATTTCTAAGCACATATCTTCTCAAACTACTCAAAGTAACAGACCAACAGCCCTCTTAGTACTATTGCATGACAATAATAATAAGTGTGAATGAAGTCCCCTCTTACCTTGTACTATTATAAATACAAAAAACAACTTGCTGTGTGTTTGGATGCTGTGTGTACTGATGTGTCTGGATGCTGTGTGTCTATCTGCTGTGTCTGGATGTTGTCTGCTGTGTATTTGGGTCTTTGCTTCTCTGAACTTCTGCCTGCTTCAAAATGTAGTGCTTTTCACTGAGCTGACGGCCTTTTCATAGTGGTAAATTGTGGTTGTGGTTTTTGTGTTTAATTTTTTTTGGTCAGTTTTTTGTCTATTATTTTTTGTCTGTTCTTGTGTTTTGTGTGTTTTGTCTGTCCTTATGTGCTTGGACTCTTAGGATTGTTTAGGCTTTGTAAATTTGAGCCTTTGTGTATTTTGTGTGTGATTTCTTTGATCTTGAAAGTGCAGGATAGAATAGAAGTAAGAAATAAAAACTTTTCACAGGTAATGGAATACACAGCAAGCCTACAGAACACACATAGGCTGAAATACAGTAAGGGACACTAGGGAAATGTATCTGATAAGTGGAGGATAGAAATACAATAAGGTTAGTCAATGTAGTGCATTTCTTAAGTGTGAGAGAGAATAAAATAAGAATTACTGCATTCAAACACAATTTACAGAGGTAATAAATAGATATACATGCTAAAATATAGTAAGGGAAGCAAAGGCAGTGTATCTGACAAGTGTAGGATGAAATAGAAGCAAGAAACATTGCATACTACACACATCACAAGGAAAATAGACTACATAGCAGACATACAATACACACAGAGACTGAAATACAATAAGAGCAGTCAGTATAGTGTACCTGATGAGTGTAGGGCAGGACAACACTAAGAAACACTGCATAATACACTCTTCTAAAAGGTAATTGAGTACATAGTAAGCTGGCAATGCAAATAAACAAAGCACTGTACCAATTACGAGTGTCTATGTCAAGTGTGGCGTGTGATGAAGGCCAGGTTAAAGCGAGCAATGGTGGCGGGTCAGGAGGTGGACAGGTAAATTAAGGTAAATATGGGCGGTCTGTTGACGTCGCAAAAGACTGAAAAACACGCATATCCCAGGTGACACAAGTAAATTAACGCCTTCTGAGGGAAAATCGGTTGAGTTCAGACCAGGAGGCGGTGGTGGAGGTGGAGGAACAAGGTAAACAGACTCACATTTTAGTAAATTGAGATAAGTGAGAGAGTCGCCTCCATTACACCTTCCTCGGGCCATTCCTTCCTTACGCCATTTTAACCTCGTAATTTTAAACCGTCCACGCACTCCACACACTCCCACCCACGCCACCCATACCCAGGAAGCGCCCACTAGCACATATGACACGCCAGCGGGGAGATACAAGGCAAGGCGAGGGAGAAATTTAAGGAAGAGAAGGTAATGTTTACGAACTCGGCAGCCGCCAGCCATCGATTCCACCTGTTTTAGTGGCAAATTTCTACTTACCCAACGACATTTCGGCTCAATGACCTGGTTTTCCATCACTTCATGGTAGTAGGTCCTCGGGCAGGGCTACGGCTGGGCGGGAATTGTCACGGAACTCATGTAAAATCGATGAAAATTGCAAAACCCACAGGACTCCCTCCCTCGTCAACAATGAAGAGTATGAAACGCGTCCGCCGGCAAAACCTCTCATAGAAAACGCACCACTACCAGCTATTTTGACCTGCCACACCGTTTTTTTGGGATATTTGGACTCTTCTAGGCTTTAATTGTGGCAAAATAATAATGTTTTAATGGTTAATATTGTGTTTTTAACGCCCATGGAAAAATGTTGTAAGATTATTGAAAAAGGACATCCGTAACACGTATTTTGACCTGCCACACTGTTTTTCGGGGTTATTTGGGGTCTTCTAGCTTTTAATTGCGGCTAAATAACCATGTTACAAATTTGAATTCATATAGTTATTAGGTTTTTATCAATAGTCACAGAAGTTCCCAATTCCATCTGTATTTTCACCTGCCATACCGTTTTCTGAGATTATTTAGGGTGTTTTATGATTTATTTTGACTTATTCTGACTAAATAATACTGATCTAGGGTTCGATATTGAGTTTGTCTTGTTATTCACATAAATTTCCAATCAAATAAGCTATTTAGACATGCCCTACGAAATTTTATGGGGTATTTGGGTATGTTCTAGTCCCCAATTCCGTCTAAATAATCATGTTTTGGGGTTTAGATCATACGATTATGGTGGTTCTATTTTAATATTTTACCTAATTGCATTTTCTCAATTATAGGAAAAAAAATCCCAGCCGCTAATTTTAACCTGCCCCACATTTTCTGGTTTTCTAGCTCTTGATTTTAAATAATTTTAGTTTCTAATTTATGGGGTTAGAATAAGATAGCCAACAGCAAAATTGTGAAGCTAGCCTGTTATTTCTCTCTCTCTCTCTCTCTCTCTTAGAAGACGTAACCAGCCCATCTATAAAATTTTCCTTTCTGTTCTCTACGTGGGAGGAAATCTTATTCGTGCTTTGATTTCTACCGTTCACCTACAAATAATGTGTGGTTTATTAGAATATCTATGAGGATATGAGACACATCCATCATTGAAACTATATAGATTAAACAATGAAGATAAAAGATCCATTTAATTTATCTACTTATTTATCAGTATTATTTATTTATTGATCTTTTTATTCATCGATTTATTTACTTATTTATTGAAGCAACAATGGTTAATGTATTTTTGAGGGATAAGAATAAAAACGTCCTTGTTTCTGAGGGAATAGGAAAAAAATTCCTAATTTTTAAGGGGAAGAATAAAAAAAAGTAAAATAAATAAATAAATGGGTAAAATTTTCCTTGTTTTTGAAGGGAGTTAAATTTTCCTTGTTTCTGACGGGAGGTAAAAATAAAATCCTTGTTTCTGTGGAGAAGGGGTACCAAATCTTATTTTTGAAGGGGGGAGGTTGAAATTTCCTTATTTATAAGGGGGAGGTGGTAAAAATTTCCTTATCTTAGAGTGGGAGTGGGCTCGAAATTTATGTTTTGCTGTTTTCATTTCGAGTTACCTGCTGCTTTTCATAGCACTTAATTCATGAACGCTTTGAATAGTATAAGTAATCTAATCCTTTTCATATGGGATTAGATAATAAGTACACACTCCCCCGTACACGGCTGTAATATTTTATAATCTAACCTTTATTCTACTTATACTTTGCTCTTCGTTACGGACATACCGACTGAAACAATCCCAACTCAGCATTCTTCATTCATGAGTAACTGAGATAAACACAGGAATGAATCCACGAATGATGATGATGATGATGATGATGATGATGATGATGATGATGATAATAATAACAATAATAATAATAATAATAATAATAATAATAATAATAATAATAATAATAATAATAATAATAATAATATAATACATTAGCATTTCTCGAATTATGAAGGTAACCAGTAATATTTGAGTCTATGTTGGTTAACTAATATTCCCGAGAGAGAGAGAGAGAGAGAGAGAGAGAGAGAGAGAGAGAGAGAGAGAGAGAGAGAGAGAGAGAGAGAGAGAGTAGGATATTTAAATGGCCACGGAGATGACACGTAGGCTGAGCACGCACACACACACACACACACACACACACACAGGTGACATACCATCAAACATCACGAAACATCATTTACCACCAAAAAACACGCTACTTATTGACCAAATCCTGCATGAGTTCCAAATATTTCGAACCGTGAGCAGGTGTGGGAGGAGAAATCAACATGGCAGACAGAAAGACAAGCTCGGTGGGGTAAAGTGGTGGTGGTGGTGGTGGAGGAGGAGAGGAGAGGAGGAGAGGACAGGAGAGAGGACATCCCAACCTAACCTACCTCACTGCTCGCCACAAAAATATCTACAACTGACACCGGCCATTGTTGATGAAGAGGGAAAATATGGGACACTGTGGGAAGGGTGAGGATTCAATATGGCGGAGGAAGAGGAGAAAGAGGAGGAGGAGGAGGAGGAGGGAGAGGTAGAGAGCGGGACACTACAATCTGCTATACGGAGGTGGTCGCTTCAGCTGGGTGGCCGCTTGGCTGGCGGGCGCGGCGGCCTCTCCACTCCCAACCTATCCCTCCCCTCCCCTGACTCTCTCTCTCTCTCTCTCTCTCTGGTAGTCATTTTTTCACTACTTGGGATGGTGAGCAATGAGTGATGAGGGCAGCCATAGGGTGCGTGGTGGCCATCCTGGTTCCTGTCACACGGTATAGGTGGAGCTAATCTGACTGCTTGAAGAGAAGGAAAGGTGGGATCTGGCAATGAAAGAGCAAGGAAGGAGAACCCTCTGTGTGTGTGTGTGTGAAAATGGCGTAGGGGGCACCACAGAGACTAGACACCCGCAGCAGGAAGGCAAGCAGGCAGATCAAAACATTACAGGCTAGCGTCTCTATCATAATATACACTAACAGGTGTTTTATTCCTGCCTGCTTGGAGAGACTGGCCCTGATAGCTCCTTGTGTGCTTTCGTGGGTGTTTAGTTAGGAAAAAATGATTATTTAGGTTGTTATTAGGGAGAGATATTCTTTGTTGTGGAAACCATATACGATTGCAAGCCTCTGACCTTACTCTCCCTTCCTCCTCCTATTCCCCTCCTCCTCTCTCTCCTCCTTCCCACGGCCCCACTCCCTCTTCCTCTCTCTCCTTCTCCCTCCGTCTCTACTCCTCTCCTCCCCCGCACTCACCGACCTCTCCTCTCCTCTCTCCTCCTCCTCTCTCCCTACCGTTCGCCCTAGACAATGTCCACTCATCCCCTCCTCCTCTTCCCTTCCGCCACCGTCTCTTCACCATGTTGGCACTCCGTTCACCATCACAAGCCCCCTTCACTGTATTTCCCCTTCCCTCTTCCCCTACCCATCTCTCTCTCTCTCTCTCTCTCTCTCTCTCTCTCTCTCTCTCTCTCTCTCTCTCTCTCTCTCTCTCTAACACTGATACTTCCACCTCATCCTTACCTCCTCCCTTTCCTCCCTCACTCACTCGACCCCTCCCACTTATTATCTCATCCCCCCTCCTCCCTCCTTCCTCCTCCCCCGCTCCTCCACCTCCGCAATCCTCCGTTACTGTGCAGCATTTGGGGTGAGGTTTGTGTGTGTGTGTGTGTGTGTGTGTGTGTGTGTTGACTGGCCTGCCGCGTGCCTTCATGTTTTAAGGCATTTGAATAACTCATTATTAATCGATCTATGTTTAACTCAACCTTGACCTTAACAGGCCTACACACACACACACACACACACACACACACACACACACACACACACACACACACACACACACACACACACACACACACACACAAAGGAAAACAACGTATCAGTAAAAGGAATTTTATAGAAAAGGAAAGAGAAGTATGCGAGAGAGAGAGAGAGAGAGAGAGAGAGAGAGAGAGAGAGAGAGAGAGAGAGAGAGAGAGAGAGAGAGAGAGAGAGAGAGAGAGAGAGAGAGAGAGAAATAATGTTGGATTATTCTAGGAAATATTTACCGGATTAAACTACTACTACTACTACTACTACTACTACTACTGAAAATAACGCAGAAGGAAGAGGAGAAAGGAATGTCATGATACTTTCCTTCCTTTCGTAATGTCTTGCATTCCTCCATTGATTAGAGAGGAACTCACCTTGAATACAGGTAAGGTAAAGTTAGATTAAGTTAGGTTAGGTTAGTAGGGTTACGTTAGGTATGGTAAGGCAAGGTTTGGTAAAATTTGATAAAATAACGTAAGGTAAGATTTGGTAAGGTACGGTAAAGTTATGTTATGTTAGGTTAGGTAAGGTAAGGGTTGGTAAGGTAAAGACTGCACTGGAGTAGTTTGATACATAATAAAAAAATATAACGAGAGAGAGAGAGAGAGAGAGAGAGAGAGAGAGAGAGAGAGAGAGAGAGAGAGAGAGAGAGAGAGAGAGAGAGAGAGAGAGAGAGAGGCTCGTTCGCTCGCTGGTCTAGGATTCCCATATAAGGAGTTGTCGTCGTGGTTACACATGGGCGATTAACACACACACACACACACACACACACACACACACACACACACACACACACACACACACACACACACACTGGCGCTTAACTTCAGTGCAAATCTTAGTGCATTTTTTTCCTCCTCGATCTTTAAAAAGTTTCCATAAAATTATTACGCTACGAATGTTTTATTATCTTTGTTATTACAAGTAGGTATAAATTTTGTATGCGGAAAGGTAAGGTTAGATTAGGTTTGGGTAGGTTAGATTAAAGATATGTTAAGTTTGAATAGGTTAGGTTAGGTAGGATAAGGTAAGATGAGGTATGGTTAGATTAGGTTCAAATATATAGACAGATAGATAGATAGTTAATAGATATAAACTAATAGACAGATAGGCAGACGGGCATACAAACAGACAGACAAAAACAAACATACATACAGACAAACAGGCACATACGCAGAAAAATGCATTGATACAAACAGACAAACCGATAAACAGACACACAAATACATAGATAGATAGATAGATAGATAGACAAGATAACCAGGTTGATAACACAGCACTTCCTTGGACAGGTGTCAGGCAGGGGGCGGCCATACCTGGAAGGCTGCGGAGGACAGGTGTGTGGTGTGGGTGTTACCTGCCCTTGAACCCGCGCTCCGAATACCGCCAGGAGGAGGAGGAGGAGGAGGAAGAGGAGGAGGAGGAGGAGGAGGAGGAGGAGGAGGAGGAGGAGGAGGAGGAGGAGGAGGAGAAGGAGGAGGAGGAGGAAACAAGTAGGAGGAGACAATAGATGTATATATTTTAGTTAGTTTTGATGAAACTACTACTACTACTACTACTACTGCTACTAATTACTACTACTACTACTACTACTACCATCATCATCATCACCACCGCTACTACTACTACTACTACTACTACTACTACGACTACTACTACTATCATACATTTCGATATATACGGTACAATAATTGGCCAGCAGAGGTACGAAGTTTTCTACCTGCGAGGAAGGCGAGGAAGCAGCGAAAGCACTTCCCTGAGTCTTAATATAGCCTGTTCGTTTTATTATTTAGACTCCTAGCGATCTTCTTCGGTCTTCGCTAACGAGGAGGAGGAGGAGGAGGAGGAGGAAGACTATCGGCCATTTTGGAAAACTTATTTCTTTTTCATTTAATTTTCCTGCTGTTAAAAATAGATAGGAAATTCTGCATCTATACGTGTGTGTGTGTGTGTGTGTGTGTGTGTGTGTGTGTGTGTGTGTGTGTGTGTGTGTGTGTGTGTGTGTGTGTGTGTGTGTGTGTGTGCGTGACTGGTGGTGTTTTGGTGTTGTTTGTGGTGTTGCTTTGGTGTTGCTGGGTAAACATACACGTACTTCGCTCCTTTTTTTTGTATCCATTGATTGATATGCGTACATTAACAAATTACAGCAGCGTTGTTCCCTATGATTCTTGACGTGTCTTTGCTTAGGGTTAAAGTATTCTTACGTATTGCTCCTATTTTTCTTCTAATTTCTCGTAATGATTTGTCGTATTTAGTTCTTCCTTTGTGTTCATTTGTGGTGTGTTTTATTCTCTTCTCTCGGAAGTGTATGCAAAGAAAGTGGGAGGGAGGGAGGGAGGGAGGGAGAGGAGGGAGGGAGGGAGGGGAGGGAGGGAAGGTCAGTGAGAACTATTCCTTCAGTTCTTCCTCCCTCCTCTCCTTCCTTTCTTCCCCCTCTCCCTCCCTATCTTTCTCCATTTGTCTACCTTTCTATCCACCTTTTCAGGTTATACCGGAATAAACACAACACACACACACACACACACTCACACACACACACACACACACACTTCCCCCAACCACGCCAATTACAAAAATTCAACCAAAACACCTTAGCTTTTCTTTATACTTTCACTTGCCTTCCTTCCCTCCCCTGCTCGTCCCCCACGTCCGCACAGCACGCCGCCACAACGTCACGTCCACTATTTTGATAAGTCCCCTCATCCCCTACACGTCTCTTCCCTACACTCTCTCTCTCTCTCCTCCTCTCTCTCTCTCTCCTTCTCTCTCTCTCTCTCTCTCTCTCTCTCTCTCTCTCTATCTTCAACTTCCTGTATGTCTGCCATTCATTATTTTTTTTTCCTTCTAATCTATTTCGTTTATCACCTCTCTACTGCTACTACTATTACTACCACTACAACCGTAATACGACTTCTCCTGCTACTACTATTACTACCCACCACAACTGTACTATGACTTCTCCTACTAGTACTACTACTACTACTACTACTACTACTGGAGTAATACAAGTAGTGATGGACGCAAAACTTACGACTTCTACTACTACTACTACTACTACTACTACTACTACTATTACCACAAGTACTACTGCCTACTACTACTGCTCGTGCCGGAGCAATACAAGCAAACAGCACTGCACGCGATGTCTTTCCCTAAGGTGGTTGAGGCCCTGATGCCGCATAATAGCCATGCAGGCGCCTTCACCTCACCACCCCCGCACTACAAGACACCGCTGTTTCTTTTCTTCTTCATCTTTTCTACTGCTGCTACTACTACTACTACTACTATTACTACCGATCTTTCCCTTACACCAACAAACGTATTCTTAAAACAAACATCTAAACCAATTTCCTCAATAAAAATCCTCTCATCCACATCAAATACAAACAAAATAAAACAACACAAAATTTCGTGATATATTCTTACACATCACCAGTTACACGCCACTCATAACTGTGTGAGGGATTCATGAGGTGGAGGCAGTGAGTGGCTCGACAGTGAAGAGAGAGAGAGAGGAAGAGAGAGAGAGAGAGAGAGAGAGAGAGAGAGAGAGAGAGAGAGAGAGAGAGAGAGAGAGAGAGAGAGAGAGAAGAGAGAGAAGGTAAGGTAAGGGAGTAGGAGAGGCATGTTAGGGGGAGGCCCACGTCACGCTCAGGTAATGCT